>NC_142938.1:20261388-20278888 GCF_046866305.1 Octopus bimaculoides | reverse complement strand
GTGTTAAAACGGTGATCCTTGAGCTGCATTTTCATCTAGGGGAAGAGATGGAAGTGCGCAGGTACTAACTCTTACAAATAGGGCGGGTGCAGAAGCAGTACCATGTTGTTTTTTGGCGAGAAACTCACAAGTGAGAACTCGATGAAGAATCCAATTCTGCGCGTTTCACAGATCCGGTCGCTTTCGCCGCAAATCCTCCATCAAACGCTCCAAAGCGTCGCAGTATAACTTTCGATTGACGGTCTGGTTCGGAGGTGGGGGTGGTGGTGGGGCGAATTCTTGATGCACAATACCACAATTCTGGGGTTGACACACGTGGCAAGTTTTTCAGGTTGCTCATTGTATTCTAGGGATGTTCTTTGCTTTTGAAGCAACCGTGCCACTCGAGACATTGCCGCGTCGCCGTAAGCTTGCTGAAGCATGTTCTATGTCTCTGTAGCAGACTTCCTTAGTTTAACGCAAAATTTCACTTCGGCTCTTTGTTGCTGTCGATGACAAAATCGTAGACTACAGCATACACGTGATCACAAAAACACAAATTTCACAGCCTGCGAAGGAAACAAAGCAATGTCCTTTGGCACACTGTCTCATGGAGGTCACTCCTAGCTCTCACTGCACATACAACCATGTGCTGCCATCTGATGGCGCATCACAGAATTTGTCAGAGAACATTTGATACCACCTCATAGTTCTTAATCATTCCTGCATTCTATTGTTCCTACCGCTGTATAATTGATACCAGCTGTCTACTAGAGTCATGGCAATTCACAAGTCCTGTCTCCCTTGCTCGTAAAATCGCACATATAATCCAGATTATTTTCATTTTAATTCTTATTGTAATTTCTATTCTGATTGTTATTGATTTTGGCATTACACTGGACAACAAAGATTTTGCTACTGGGGTAAAAGCATATGTTTTAGACTAAATCTAATTACGAATCTACACTCAGAATTGCTCCAGCACGTCAGTTTTTTTGGGTTATGCACATGCGCAAGATTATATCTATACTTTCGGCTAGATATAGGCCGTATTATAAAATTTTCTAAAATCAAAGCGGTCTTAATTCAAAATTAAATAAATAACAGCAATAAAACAAACAATAAGAAAGTTTATTATTTAGTTAAGCAATAGATGGCGCTGAAGTATTGTGTACAAGCGCGAAATACGTCAGTTTGTTCTTGGTAACTCTCAGTGTCATTTGCGCTGCCGTCACGTGTGGTATCCGTGTTTCTTGCTCTGCGTGATTACTGTTTTAACTATGTTTATTGTGTTAGATTATGAATAGAAGAGGCTGTGTAAATCACCCAGACAGCTTTTGTTATGTCTGTAGAAAATTGGCTCCGCGTGACTAGCGGAAGGACATTGCTACCAAATTAAAAACTGCCAATAAATATTATTTCGGGCGTAAATTTGGGGACCAAGACAAGAGGTGGGCACCTCATATATGATGCACCGTGTGCTACTCAGGGCTTCCACAGTGGATGAATAGAAAACGGAAGGGAATGCCTTTTGCTGTACCAATGGTGTAAAACCGGCAGTCACATTACTTCGAGAACCCTGTCTCAGTTCCCCTCTCACATGATTCACTTGAAGACCTTGACACGTTACAGGATGAAGCCCCTGATTCTCCTGTCGATGAAGAGTACGTAGTTGATTCTAAGAATATGAGCCACGCTTCTTTAATCAAGAAGATTTGAACGATTCAGTAAAAGACCTAGCATTGTCAACGGAGAATTCTCTTTGAGAATTTCTAATAGGAGGTATCTTCTAGTATCTATTTTTTTATATATACAATTTTGTAACACCTATTAACAAATGAAACATGTGTAATGGTGAATAAATGATATCAAAGCAATTTTCAATCTACTGTTTATATATATATATATATATATATATATATATATATATATATATATATATATATATATATATATATATATATATATGTCTATGTGTGTGTGTGTGTATATACAACGTGTTCCTTTCACTTTCTGTCATCCAAATCTGGGGTTATAGCAGAAGACACTTGCCCAAGGTGCCGCGTAGTGGGACTGAACACCAAAACCACATCGTTGGGAAGCAAACCTTTTTATCATACATCAACGCCTGGGCCTATAATCTCACATTTTTATTTTCTGAAAAAAAAAAAAAAAAAATTAAACATGGTTTATGCAAAGTATTGTACTAATTTGCATAATTATTCTAAATCGATTTATTTCCTAATTAATAGCTGTTTTCCAATGTGTATTGCAACGCATGGAAATATACATGATTCTCATTTTAATGTGACCATCACTGCCCTCTCATCAACGAACGGGGTAGGGTGCATTAACGGTCCAGGGTAGAAACTTCCAACGAGCGTCTGACACAGTTTGATGACGTCAAAAGCAAAAAATTGTCGTTAGTGCAGTATTTATTGCGACACTTAGCGTTCTGAGTTCAAGTCCTGTCAAGGTTAAACTTTGCTTTTATTCTTTCCTGAACGATAAATAAAGTACCAATTTGGAATTTAGGGATTGGCGGAAATGTTAGAGTGTCGGAGAATTTGTCTTGTGATATTTATTCCGGGACCTTCTGTTCTGAGTTCAGATCCACTACCAAGATCAAATTTTGTACTTCTGGGGTCGATAAATATATTTCTAGATACACCTACGATTGAAAAAAAAAAGATAGAAGGGAGGGACGTTAAGTACAACAACAATAGTCGTACATTTGTCTGCTCGATCAGGTTCTGCCATGGAGTTCAATAATAATGATAATAATAATAATAATAATAATAATAATAATAATAATAATAATAATAATAATAATAAGAAGAAGAAGAAGAAGAAGAAGAAGAAGAAGAAGAAGAAGAAAAAAGATGGTATAAACACACGCCAGAAAAGGTCACAGAAAACGAGAAAGCAACCATACTCTGGGATATGCCAATACACACAGATAGAGAAATTAAGGCAAATAGACCAGATATAGTTGTCAAAAATCATGAAGAAAAAAAATGCTTTCTAATTGATGTATCAATACCAGCAGATGACAACGTTTCTCTAAAAGAAATGGAAAAACTTTCAAAATACAAAGACCTGGAAATAGAGATAACTCGAATGTGGAATCTAAAAACAGAAACAATTCCTATCATAGTAGGTGCCTTAGGTATAATAAAAAAATATTCAGACAAATACATAACAAAAACACCAGGAATTACAAATATATATAACATACTGAAAATTGCACTACTGGGTACTGCACACATTCTACGCAAAACACTTTCAATACAGTAAACATAAGAGCACCACAGCAAACCACAGCACATACCCAAGGCGCACAGAGCTGCGCTCGGTAGTGAAGTGAAAGCACGTTATAAAAATAAAACTACTGAACAATAATACTAATAATAATCATGATCTTGATGATGATAGTAATAATAATAATAATAATAATAATAATAATAATAATAATAATAATAAGCTGAATGCCAGAAATATAATTTCGGCTATAAACTCGCGTGCAGTCGCAGTAGTTGGGTATGGTGCTAGAATCCTGAAGTGGACAGAAGAAGAGCTAAAGGAGTTGGACAGAAAGACAAGAAAGCGGCTAACGATGCATGGAGCCCTTCATTCATGTGCAAACACCGATCGCCTATACATGAAAAGAGCAAATGGAGGAAGGGAACTGATAAGTGTGGAAGACTGCGTACGTATCGAACTCGAGAGATTAATGAGATACCTGACCTAAAGTAAGGAAACGTTGCTAGTGTCAGTTAGGAACGAGAGAGTAATGAAAGCAGAGAAAAAGAAGGTAAAACAAGGGAAGAAGTGAAGAAAACGGAAATGAAGAAGCATTACGCATCAAGGGACTACGCAATCAATTCCATGTAGCCACAACTGAAGTTGCTGGAAAACATAGATGCGATTGGCTAAAGAAAGGGACACTGAAAAAAGAGAATGAGAACACTATACTGACAACGCAAGACCAAGCTTTGGCCACGAACTGGAGGGTCAACCTTAGGAATGAACAATTGTCTCCGCTGTGCTATTTGTAATAGAGTGGACGAAACCATTGCCCATATCACGAACGAATGCCCTAGACTTGCCTCAAACCTCTACAATTTGTTGCGACACGATAAGGTAGCAAAAGTGCTACATTATAACCTGGGCGAAAAGTGGGGGCTAGAGAGAAGCAAGATGTGGAATGAGCACAAACCTAGAGTGTGGCAGAGTCGGAAACAAGCAAAATCCTCTGCGATTTACCAATCCAAATAGATCAGGTGCTAGAGCATAACAGACCGGACCTAGTGGTGGTCGACACGATGCACCACATGTACTATACAGTTGATGCTGCGTTCTCCTTTGGCCCACGAATAGCCAAGAAAGAAGGCGAAAAAAAATCCCCCAGATAAATACAACCCTCTTAAGTGTAAAATAGCCAGGCTACAGAAAATGAAGGGGAAGATAGTGTCAATTATTGTTGGGTCCTTGGTGGGCAATATCAGAAGGCATCAAGAGGAGTATAAAGGAAATCGGAATAGAGTGCCCAGCAGAACTGTTTCAAAAGGTTTGATTCTTTGGTATTGCCAGAATAATCAGGGGAGTATTAGATAGTTGAAAAGAACATTCATCATGGTACCGTAGGCTGTAGGCAGCAAGTCCGTTACGCATGCAAGATGCCAGGAGTTCCAACAAAACCTGAGATAGAAATAATAATAATGATAATGATGATGATGATGATGATGATGATGATAATAATAAAGATAATAATAATAATAATAATAATAATAATAATAATAATAATAATAATATTAATAATAATGATAATTATTATTATTATTATTATTATTATTATTATTACTATTATTATGATCATTATTATTATCATTATTATTATTATTATTATTATTATTATCATTATTATTATCATTATTATTATTATTATTATTATTATTATTATTATTATTATTATTGTTATTATTATTATTATCATCATCATCATTGTAAAGGATGTTTATCTTGATATAAGATCACCATGTCGCGCATATATGGTTGTGATGCATGTGTCTGGTGTACCTTTATCAGACGAGTAATCATGATGGGTATAACAGGTTTCGTATATTTTACCCCCGTGTCACTTTGATGGCCAGCACAGCACTCTTACTCAATAATAATAATAATAATAATAATAATAATAATAATAATAATAATAATAATAATCCTATCTACCTTATGCACAAGGCCTGACATTTTGTGGGCGGTTGTCTAGTCGATTGAACCAGCCCCAGGTGCTCGAATGGCACTTATTTTGTTGGTTGTATTTGAACTCAGAACGTAAAGCCAGATGAAATAACGCTAAGTATTTTGTCCGGGGTGCGAACAATTTTGCCAGCTCACTGTCTTAATAATAATAATAATAATAATAATAATAATAATAATAATAATAATAATAGCAACAACAACAACTGCAACAACAATTACGAGAAAGGCTATATCAAGAACACCATAGCAGGAGATCACTTGCTGTTATGACATTACACATTAAAACACGCTCTGCACAATTGCTCTTCAACACATACACACATACATACACACACACAAACATACACACACACACACACACACACACACACACACACACACACACATACAGAACGCACACATTTATAAATTGCAGTCCTTATCGCTGAATACATGTAAACAAAACTGCCACGTGATCACGGTCCTAGATGTAACCTACGCCATGATGACATGAAACTAATGTACTGGAACTAACGTTTATCTCCTTATAGATATAATATTTCAAATTTGCCATGATTTATAATAGGAACTGGACATTTTAATCTGGTCTTCCTGTAACTATTGGAAAATGGCGGATTCATGCACAATGAAATAATTTCTACTTAGATATTCCCTTATTCATCGACAGTTTTATTTAGTTCAAAACATTATATACACCAACCGGCACCAATATTTCGTTGGTGGTTTGCTTCTCCTTTGTTCCAAAGCTTGTTTCTTCCAAGCTCACTAGCTAATCACAACACCAGAGCCTGTTTTGGTACTGCATTTTTCTATATATCGTTGGCGGAGAGATGAAACGCTGCTATTTCTAGTGGCCGAGCATCCACCATTGATAAGACGAAGAAAGGTCGAAATCACGTGACCTGGTGGCCTCGGTGCGGCAGATATAAACAGGAGTGGATTTTGTACCAAAAAGCAATGTGAGAGTTTCTCTCATAGTAACTACTGCAGTATAGTATGTTCTAACAGGACATCCACGTTTAAGTGGGGATAAACATTACTGCTTGGTATTTTGTACTTCGCGGGTCGATAAATATATTTCTAGATACACCTACGCTTGAATAAAAAGATAGAAGGGACGTTAAGTACAACAACACCATATAGTGTTAACATTGATCAAGGGGAGATACTACCTCATTGAAGGATTATAACAGAGGATATATAATAGAAAGTAGAGAAATAAATGATAAATAAACAAACAAAACCAATCCTAAATAGCGAGGCAGTCAACTGAGGCTGATCCGGAGTAAATCCCACACAGAATTCCCGGATTACTATGCTATCCCCAAAGCATGGGAAATAATAATAATTGCCCTGAACCAATACCATGACTTCTAATCTTAACTGACTGGAAGTGTTATCATGTGCATGATTTTGTCTTAGTGTGAAGATTAGCTACAGCAAATATTCTGCTCAGTACCACAGTTGCTTGACCTTAACCAGTTGATATGTGCAACTCTGATCATGAGTAAAAGTAGTGGGTGGGGAACATCATGGTCATGTGTTGAAAGGAATTTTGTGGGGTTTGAATATTTCACCTTCGGAAGCATGTGTGTTTCGTTCATCATCATTTAACAACCCTTTTTCACAGACCTTTTGAGTGGGGCTGGCTACTCGACCTGAAGAAAATTCTAACTGGGTCCCATCTACTAGATCATGCGTTGTTTATCTCGATATGAGGTCATTATGTCACCCACACATAGGTGTACCTGGTGCACCCTCATCAGGCGTGGTTATTATAGGAATATTGGACTTCGTATATTTGTACGCTAGTGTCACTCTGATGTCACAACTGATATATATAAAACTTTTAAATAAGGACAAGAAAACAAAAGAAAACTACTACCACCTTTGTCGCTCATATATACAATATATTTAGTATGTATAATGTGTAGTTTAATATGACGCTGAAACCCTTAGCAGTTAATTCATTCCTGATTACAATCAGAAATATCACCCGCTGGGCGGTTTTCTGTTTTTAATATGCTGACCACTGATATGGGATTTCACCTAGAAAGTTACCGTCCCAGGCACAAGTCCGAGCAAGGTTGTTTATGGAAGACCACCAGTCGCCCATGCATACCAGCCTCCTCTCTCCACGCCTCCGGTGTTATCCAAGGGAAAGGCAAAGGCTGATACAGCTTGGCACCTGTGACGTCGCAACTCATTTCTACAGCTGAGTGAACTGGAGCAACGTGAAATAAAGTGTCTTGCTCAAGAACGCAACACGCAGCCCGGTCTGGGATTCGAATTCACAATCTCACGATCGTAAGCTCGACGCTCTAACCACTGAGCCATATATATATATATATATATATATATATATATATATATATATATATATATATATATATATATATATACAGAGAGATAGAGAGAGTGGTAGGGGAGGAAATGGTGGATAGATTGATAAGGATAGAAACGTAGATATAGACATGTAGATGTATACATTCACACACTAGAAAATTAAACAAGGTACACACATCGCGTACTCATTGCGGGAGTATTCTTCCTCTACTACTACTACTACTACTACTACTACTACTACTACTACTACTACTACTACTACTACTACTACTACCATATTCAGTACCATGATTACTACCATTAGGGTAAAAGAGGGAAAAGGAAATAAGAAAGAAAAAGTAAAAGGAAAAGAAGAAAAGGGCTATATATGAAAAAGAAATGAAGGCCACTACACGACTGACGACATCAACAATGAAAATAACAACACTACTGATATCAACCACAGCATCAACATGGCCACTGAGATTGACATCCACAACAACAAACAACTACAAAGCCATGACCAACAGTAATAACCACAACAACAAACAGCACTACCATCATAATCACGCTCCCACATCGGCTCCCCCACCAAAACCACCACCACTACGGCCACCACGACGACGACCACCACGACGACCACCACGACGACGACGACCACCACTACCAAAACCACTACCACCACCACCACCACTACCACCATCGTCATGAATAATAACAACAACAACAACAACAACAACAGCAACGACAATACGAAAAGAGCATCAACAGCAGCAGTTTCAACAACAGTAATATTGCCAGCAGCAACACTGGCAACAGCATTAACACCACCACAGCCACCACCACCACCACCACCACCGCCACCACCACCGCCACCACCACCACCACCGCCACCACCGCCACCACCAACAACAACACCAACAACTACGACGACGGTAACAACGTTTAAACCACAATACAATTACAACAGCCTTATTCATACGCCATTTTCATTCTCGTTTCGTTTCGTTTCCTTCTTTCTTTCTGCCTTTTTCTTTCTTTCTCTCTTTCTTTATTTTTTTTTCTTAATTTTTGTTTTCTTTTGTTTTCTTTCATTTCTTTCTTTCTTTGTTTCTGTTGTTTTCTTTCTTTTTGTTTTCTTTTGTTTTCTTTCATTTCTTTCTTTCTTCCCTCTTATCGTTTTCAACAATTACAATTTCCGAAATAATTCTCCACCAATCGATCACCACATTGTTTTTCCTTTCCTCTTTCGTTCCCCACCCCACCCCACTCCACTTTGAACTACCACCACCACCACCACCAACTGCAACAACCACCTTCAACCCCACCCCCACCACCACAGCATCTCCTCCATCTCCTCCTATTCATTTCCCCTCTATCATTCAATTCTGTTTTCCAATCACTCATAATATATTTCGTCAGTCTGTCTGTCTGCATCACCTTCATCACCACCACCGCCGCCACCGCCACCGCCACCACCACAACAGCTGACATATATTTATAAAGTGGAGAATAAGAACAACAACAAGAACAACAACAACAACACCAACAACACCAATAACAACAACATTTGAATTGTTAAAATTGGAAAATAGAAACGAAAGCAACCGTTGTTTCTTTTTTGGTGTGAGTTGCGTGTGATGTATGTGTTTATGCATGTATGTGTCCTTTTAATTATCATCATCATCATCATCATCATCATTATTATTATCATTATTATTTAATCCATTTTCGTTTGCTGCTTCGGGTAAATTTTTTGTGGGTAGCGGGTGGGGTGGGGGAGATGTTCTTCCCTATACTCCTTACCGCATTACAATATTTTACATAATTTTTTGTTGTTACTACTGAAGCAAAGGAATTATTATTATTATTATTATTATTACTATTATTATTATTATTATTATTATTATTATTATTATTATTATTATTATTATTATTATTTTGTTGTTGTTGTGCAAATCAATAAGCGGAAGTAGTATTATTTTTGTTATTAAAAAAAAAAAGCGAACGAAGACATTTTTTTTTTTTTGCAGCTTTGGAGAAATGTTATTTTGCCATTCTGACCATACGAGCTGTTTTCCTTGTGAGTGTGTGTGTGTGTGTGTGTGTGTGTGTGTGTGTGTGTGTGTGTGTGTGCGTGTGCGTGAATGTCTGTGTGATTGTCACTTCCGGCTTTAAGTTTGCATCTCTTCTGATATACCTGTTGCTTTTCATTCTCCATTACTGCAAACACTATCACCGCTAGAAATACCACAACCAACAGTACCAGCACCACTAGCACCACCACCACCACCACCACCACCACCAAATAACAACTACCACCGACACCACAATAACCTCGTACCACAATCACACCTAAAAATGCCAGAACCAAAAGCTATATTTCCCCACTCCACCACCACCACCACCACCACAACCACAGCCAAACCACCAAACTACCACCACCATCACCACTACCATCACCACTACTACGATCACAACCACCACCATCATCAATCCCTCAACCATCTCCTATACCATCACCAGCAGTAAACCACCAGTACCACCATCATCACCGCCGCCACCACTACCACCACCACCACCATCAAAACCACAATCTATACCACTGTCACCACCACCACCACCACCACTACCACCACCATCATCACTACCACCACTACCACCACCATCATCACTACCACCATCATCATCACTACCACAGCCACCTTCTGCACCATCACCACCGCCACCACCACCACCACCACCACCACCACGAACACTATCAATACTACAATCTATACAATTCCCACTACTACCTCCACCACCACCACCAACAACAACAACAACATCCCGACCACGCCACCGCACCTGTATCAACATGACCGTTAACTATGAACCACAAGCATTACCTCTACAAACTGCAGTTACCAGCACCACAGCTACCATAACCGCAACCATCACCACCACTACCACTACTACTACTACTACTACTACTACTACTACTACTACTACTACTACTACTACTACTACTTTTCTAGTAACAACTGCAAGAACAATAAAAGAACCGAATTGTCTCGACTGCTGCGAACAGCAAATAGCAAATAATGGTAAGCTGGTACCTTGATTTCAGAAGAGTATAGGGAATGGTGACGATGAGAACCAAAGTTTGGTGAAGTGAATGAGAGAATGAGAGGGGGGAGTGGGCTGTAACAGAAGAGGAATAATAGGAGGGGGAAAGGTAATGCAACCAAATAGAGAACGGACGAAGTAAAGGATGAAAGAAGGATAGCAAAACAAAAGAAAAAAATGAATGGATCGGAAGGAAGCAGAGAAGAAAAAGAGAAAGAAAGGATTTTAGTTAGATAGATAGCTAAACAGACAGACAGACAGACATACAGAGATACACAGACAGACAGAGAGATAGATAGATAGATAGATAGATAGATAGATAGATAGATAGATAAGAATGAATGGATGGATGGATGAATAGACTGACAGACAGGAAGATAGACAGATAAGTAGACTAGTATTTATATAGGTGGTAAGAAGCTTGCTTCCCAACCACATGGTTCCGGGTTCAGTCCCACGGCGTGTCACCTTGAGCAGATGACTTCTTCTATACCCTCGGGCTGACCAAAACCTTGTGAGTGGATTTGGTAGATGGAAACTGAAAGAAGCTGGTCGTATATATAATATATATATATATATATATATGAATTGTGGCAAGGTATGGGCGGATTCCGGAGTACCAAGGAAATTATGTATAAATATATCAAATTAAGAATTCTACGAGGTATATTACAATGCAAAATACCAAACGGAACCTCACCTCTTATATCTCATCTTTCTTCCTCCTTTAACGTCTATGTGATATAATTCTTGGGAGAGAATACATTTGCGGCTGAAGATAGCTTTATACTGTCAATTATACACTGATGTA
The DNA here is from genome assembly GCF_046866305.1 of Octopus bimaculoides. Lineage (NCBI taxonomy): Eukaryota > Metazoa > Mollusca > Cephalopoda > Octopoda > Octopodidae > Octopus > Octopus bimaculoides. Next base: position 20,267,400 of record NC_142938.1, on the reverse strand, counting down.
ACAACTATAAAGCTTGAAACATGTGTACCGCAGAATCCTTTGTGTTTTGTTTTTATTTTTGCATTTACAATTAATATATATATATATATATATATATATATATATATATACTTGCTCAAGTGGCTCTCACGTGACCATCGGCCATCTTTCTTTCTTCTTCATGCTTGTGTTCTTTTTCTTTCTCTCCATTGTCGCTGGAACAAGGAAGACGTGTTCTTCTGTCTCCTATCCAAGCGTGATTTACGCGATTGCTACCACAATCTCATTTAGGTTCAGCAGCCCTTCCTGTTTGTTTTCACTGTCCTGTTTGTGTTACCAGTTTTGACCCTTGACCCTTCGCAAAAATCCCAAATTTTACTTAATTTGCTTTGCTGGAGCAACTGTTTTATTGAAAGAGTATATTATTGTTAAGTGCTTGAAATACGAGAGTAGAAAAATAGCCAACAATTGATGAAGGGTTGTTCTTTATATTGTTTGTCTTGTTTTCCTTTTGCGTCTTACGACGTCTTGTGCCCACATATATACACTCACACACATATATATATATACGTATAGATGTATGTACATATGCGTATGTATATATGCATATATATATACATACATACACACATATATATATATATATATATATTCTCTTTTTCTTTTACTTGTTTCAGTCTTTTGACTGTGGCCATGCTGGAGCACCGCCGGGACTTATTCTTTGGAAGCCCAGTACTTATTCCATCGGTCTCTTTTGCCGAACCGCTAAGTTACGGGGACATAAACACACCAGCATCGGTTGTCAAGCGATGCTGGGGGGACAAACACAGACATACAAACACATACACACATACATATATATATATATATATATATATATATATATATATATACGACAGGCTTCTTTCAGTTTCCGTCTACCAAATCCACTCACAAGGCATTGGTCGGCCCGAGGCTATAGTAGAAGACACTTGCCCAAGATGCTACGCAGTGGGACTGAACCCGGGACCATGTGGTTGGTAAGCAAGCTACTTACCACACAGCCACTCCTATGAGTAAAAATTCTTTTCTTATCTAGCCACTATACGAGTAAAAATTCTTTTCTTATCTAGGTACAAGTCCCGAAATTTTGGGGGAGGAAGAAATTCGATTAGATTGTCCCCGGTACGCAACTGGTGCTTAATTTATCGACCCCGAAAGGGTGAAAGGCAAAGTCGACCTCGGCGGAATTTGAACTTAGAACGTAACGGCAGACGAAATACTGATAAACATTTAGTCTGGCGTGCTAACATTTCTTATTTCTTTATTACCCACAAGGGGCTTAAACATAGAGGGGACAAACAAGGACAGACAAAGGGATTAAGTCGATTGCATCGACCCCATTGCGTAACTGGCACTTAATTTATCGACCCATGAAAGGATGAAAAACAAAGTCGACCTTGGCGGAATTTGAACTCAGAACGTAACGGCAGACAAAATATCGATAAGCATTTCGCCCGGCGTGCTAACGTCTCTGCCAGCTCGCCGCCTTTAAGCGAGTAAAAATTAACGGACAACAAGAGGACGTGCACAAAAAATGTATTAGCTTGACGCTAATATTAGTTCTTCATCGCAAAAGGGGAAAAGGAAAAGTCCAAAGGAGGGAAAGAAATCGCCAACAGCACGTGTGGTTATTCATCGAGAGATAGCTCTGTCTTCTTGCCTTCTGGCAGCAATACTTGTAATGGTATTGGTGTCGAAGCTATATCTTACTCCTCCTCGGTAGATTTTCCTCTGCATAAACATATTTCGCGTGGAGAGGGAAGATTTGCTTTCATGAAAAACTGGTAAAATTCCTCAAAACAGTTTTGTCAGCTTTGCATATATATGCTTATTTATCTACACACATCGCACTTAATACTCGAGAGCGGTTTCTATTTATTGTTTGCCAATTCTTTCCCTACAGAACCAACAAGAAATCTTAAAGAAAGTGCTTATGTTCATTTTACCAACCAATAAATGGGTTGTAGATAAATCTAACACTTTTCTCCGCACGTTGATAGAGCGTTACTATATCGCATGGAACCTTTTGCATCAAAAGGAAACATTTACCACCAACTAGAACCTATCGTCGTCGAAAGGAACTCTTTCTTTTTCTTCTGGGAATATTTTTCTATCAAAAATCTTTTTTCTATAAAGGGAACTTTTACTTTATATCAAAAGAGAATCTTTTCATATAAAAGAGAATTTTTCCCCTACCATAAGGGCCTGCTTTCCACCAAAAGAATTTTTTCCACCAAAAGGAGACTTTTCCCATTAGAAAGAACATATTTCTACAAAACTAACTTTTTCCCACAGAAAAAAGGAACCATTTTCATCAAGAAAGGGAATCTTTCGCAACTAAAACGAACAGTTTTCTACAAGAGGCACCTTTTCTCATCAGGAGTAACCTTTTCCTACAAAGAGATTCTTTTTCTCAACAAGCAGACACTTTTCCCACAAAAGAAAACCGTTTTCAAAAAAGAAAACGTTTTTCTAGCAAGAAAAACCTTTTCTTGTTAAATGTAATTTATTTCCACAAAAAAGACCCTTTGCCATCAAAGAGAATCTTTTACTACGGATGGGAACTTCTCTGCTACTGGCCAGGTAACTTGTCGACATTGTCCATCATTGTTTCTTTCCGTGTCTCTGTTTCTGTTGTTGCTTAACCCCACCCAACCTTGTTTAAGAAGACCTCTTTGTATAGCCACGACTAAACTGTTCTCTTATTATTAGACGGTATATGTACATAATTTAAGGAACATTTGGCCGTTATTTTTAGCAAGTCGACAAATTGTCTGGATGCTCACTCATAGGTTGGTTCTGGCTCTGTACTTTTTTCTCCAATGAAAAACATAAAAATAACAAAACAAAACAAAACAAAACCAATGTTTCTTGGTTAAGCAAACAAACAAACAAAAAAAATGTGTCAGACTCTTACATAAAAGAGCCTAATCAAGCGGTTTAGCGACTTCTCAATCGGTTATAAACATTTGAAAACATTCAAACAGAAGCAGTAAATGAAAAGCGGATATTGTTGCAGTAGGTGAACAATTTAAACAACACCGGTTGAAACAATACGGTCTTAAGTGTGCGTTGTAAAAATACCTTTCTTGTTGTTACTGATTTTTGTTATTCTTGATTATTTTTCATTGCTGTTGTTACTATTGTGTTTGTTTTTTTTTTTGTTTTTTTTTTTTTTCATATTAATTTATATGTATATTATTTTTGAGAACCGAAAAGTAGTTTGAAACTCTTGACAAGTTATAGAAACCTGATGGACAAAAGATCTTTTTAATGAATACACACGATAGTCAGTGGTACGGAAATGAGGATGGAAAAAATGGTGGATGAAGAGAAACGGGAGAAGGGGAGAAGGGGAGAGGAGAGGAAGGAGGGAGAAAAAGAAGAGGGAGGAAGGACGAGGAAGAAAGATCATTGACGAGTACTTGATATATGTTTTTAACTTTTTCATCATCATCATCATCATCACCATCATCATTATTATTATTATCATTATTATTATTATTATTATTATTATTATTATTATTATTATTATTATTGAGTGAGAGAGCAGTGCATGCCATATTATTATTATTATTATTATTATTATTATTATTATTATTATTATTATTATTACCATTATTATTATTATCATTATTAGGGCGGTGAGCTGGCAGAATCGTTAGCATGCCGGGTAAAATGCTTAGCAGCATTTCGTCCGTCTTTACGTTCTGAGTTCTAACTCTACCGAGGTCGACTTTTGCCTTTCATCCTTTCGGGGTCGAGAAATTAAGTACCAGTTGCGTATTGGCGTCGATCTAATCGACTGGCCCCCTCCCCGCTAAATTTCAGGCCTTGTTCCTATGGTAGAAAGGAATATTATTATTGTTGCTATTGTTATGATGGCGGTGAGCTGGCAGAATCGTTACTGCGCCGGACGAAGTGCTTAACGGCATTCCTTCCGGCTCTTTAAACTCTCAGCTCAATTCCTGTCAAGATCGACTGTTTCTTTCATCCTTTCGGGGGCAATAAAATAAATACCAGTGAAATGCTGGAGTGGATGGATTCAACTTAAACTCACCACCCTAACCAATTTTCTGCCCCTGTATCAAAACTAGAAACATTATTATTATAAATGTCTATAGTAGGAGTGGCTGTGTGGTAAGTAGCTTGCTTACCAACCACATTGTTTCGGGTTCAGTCCCACTGCGTGACACTTTGGGCAAGTGTCTTCTACTATAGCCTCGGACCGACCAAAGCCTTGTGAGTAGATTTGGTAGACGGAAACTGAAAGAAGCGCGTCGTATATATGTATATATATATATATATATATATATATATATATATATATATATATATATATATATATATATATATATATGTGTGTCTGTTTGTCCCCCAACATCGCTTGACTACCGATGCTTGTGTGTTTACGTCTCCGTAACCTAGCGGTTCGGCTAAATAGACCGATACAATAAGTACTAGACTTACAAAGAATAAGTCCTGGCGTCGATTTGCTCGACTACAGGCGGTGCTCCAGTATGGCCGCAGTAAAATGACTGAACCAAGTAAAAGAGTAAAGAGTAGAATTGTTATCAATGGTGTTATTAATATTACTATTATTACTGTTGTTGTTATTAAGGTGGCGATCCGACAGAATCGTTAGCACGCCGAACAAAATGCTTAGCGGCATTTCGTCCGTCATTACGTTCTGAGGTCAACTTTGACTTTCATTCTTTCGGGTCGATGAAATAAGTACCAGTTACGTACTGGGTTCGACGTAATCGACTAGTCTCCTCCCTCCCAAATTTCAGGCCTCGTGCCTTTAATAAAAAGGGTTATTATTATTATTATTATTATTATTATTATTATTATTATTATTATTATTATTATTATTATTGAGTGAGAGAGCGGCGCATGCCATCAAAGAGACACTGGAGTACAAATATATGAAACCCAATATACCCACATCACAACCATATGTGACGTCATGTGCATCTCTGGTCACCAACATAATGATAAACAAGGCACGACCTCGCAGGTGGGGCGCAGTTAAAATTTTCTTCGGGTCAAGTAGCTCATCCCGCTCAAAAGGTTCCAGAATAAGGGTTGTTTAAGGATGTTTATTATCATTATTATTATTATTATTATTGTTATTATTATTATTATTATTATTATTATTATTATTATTATTATTATTATAGTTGTTGTTGTTGTTGTTGTTGGAGTAGTAGTACTAGTAGTAGTAGTAGTAGTAGTAGTAGTAGTAGTAGTAGTAGTAGTAGTAGTAAGGCGGTGAACTGGCAGAAATTTTAGCACACAGGACACAACGCTTAGCGGCAACTCGCCCGTCTTTCCGTTTTGAGTTCAGATTTTGCCGAGGAAAACTTTGCCTTTCATTCATACGGGGGTCAATAAAGTTCCAGTCAAGTATTCGGATCGATGTAAACTACTACTCCCTCTCCACAAATTTCAGGCCTTGAGCCTATAGTAGAAAGGCTGATTATTATTACTGAGTGAGAGAGTAATGCATGTCATCAAAGTGACACGGGTAATATATACGAAGCCCATCATGACTTCTCGTCTGATAACGCTACACCAGGCACATGCATCACAACCATATGTGCGCAACATGGTAATTTCACATGAAAATAAACAGCACATGACCTTGCAGGTGGGACACAGAAATTTCTTCATGTCGAGTAGCCCATCCCGCTCTAAAGTTCCAAGAAAATTGCTTGTTTAAGGATGATGAACAAAATACCCAGTTTCTAGAGATGAATTATTCAAACCCCAAGGAATTCCTCTCAACACATGGCTATGATGCTCCTCCACTACTCCTGCTCATGACCAGAGATGTACATATCGTCAGCCACTAAGGGACATGCTTAACTAGTTAAGGTCAAACAACTGACAAAGCAAATCTGTGGTATTGAACAGAATATTTGCTCTAATCCATCTTTTATACCAAGACAAAACATGTATGTTATTATTATTATTATTATTATTATT
>NC_142938.1:20253888-20256388 GCF_046866305.1 Octopus bimaculoides | reverse complement strand
AGAGAAATACCTAATTTCCACGCGGCTCCGGTAGAATGTAATGGCGAACTTCTGCTGACTCTTTTGCCACAACTATCTATCACTCTTTCCTCAAGCATCTAGCAGCTCACCTGAGACGGACCTGTGTCCCGTCCAGGTGGGGAACCTATATGCCAATGAAACCGGGAAACCGGCTCTTATGAGCCAGGCATGGCTCAAGAAGGAACGGACAACATACATACAGACACACACAATGTGATAGAAAGCTCAACAGAAAATGAATTCCAGGCAGCGAGCTGGCAGAAACGTTAGCACGCCGGGCGAAATTCTTAGCGGTATTTCGTCTACTGTTACGTTCTGAGTTCAAATTCCGCCGAGGTCTACTTTGCCTTTCATCCTTTCGGGGTCGATAAATTAAGTACCAGTTACGCACTGGAGTCGATCTAACCGACTTAATCCCTTTGTCTGTCCTTGTTTGTCCCCCTATGTTTAGCCCCTTGTGGGCAATAAAAAAAAATTGAGAAAATGAATTCCATCTGGTGAGAGATAAATATTATTTATTTAAAGGACACAATACATGTCTTTAAGTGCTACTAATAGTTTCATACGTTGAGAAATATCTCAAACGTATTCTTCAGGCACAAACTACATATCATAACGAACTAAAATATAATGTGAATAACTGAAGAATCGCGGAAAAGCTGAGAAGGTAGCATATAGAAAATGCGGAAGGTTAAAAAACGGAAAACGAAAAAGTAAAAGTTGAAATGCACAATGTATGTATACGTATGTTTAGATGGTTTCCGCAATAAACATACTATTCTTTTGAATACCTCCGAGGAAGCTATAACATTTCTCACGAGTAGTCAACGTTTAGAGCAATGCTTCCTATACACTGCCCCTCTGTCTCAAACAACAATATCCAGCATGTTATGTTTACATTAAACAGAAATTTTGATGGCAATATTCCACCAGTATTCCTTCAGTTGGTGTTTATGAATGTATACCATAATAGAGGAATTTTCTAAGTTTATTTCAGGACAATATTGTTGTGTATGTCTCTTCTATTTTTTAATTATCATAAATCTTCCACTGATGTTTGTATGTATGTACGTATATATAGAATGGGGCATGCCAGCGCTAGGCCGAAACAGCTGTAAGTTTATGTTTATTCTCAAATTCATAATGTACTTTATATTTGTAACCCCGATTGTCAATATAACATGGTTTGTCATAAACATTTGTATTTTGTGTTTTTTGTCAGCTTAGTTACAAAATAAGTTAATTAATTCAACGGAATACACTGTCTGCAAATCGTTGGGTACAGCATATTATCCTCCATTTTCTAATTGCTATATATATATATATATATATATATATATGTATGTATGTATGTAAGTATGTATGTATGTATGTATAAGTAAGAAAAGGGGAGGGAAAGAATTTCGCTTATCCTCACGTAGTGAGATGTAATGCAAAAAATATATGGACTAAAATCTTCTCGAGAAAATAAGATATTACAATAACTTCAATGTCATGATTAGCGAAAGTGAAGCCGGTCGACAAACATCATACTCCTTCACTTACAAAATATATTAAAAATATATTAAAACTATGTAAACTGTGAATTTTCTTTCTTTTATTTTATATATATTTTATATATATATATATATATATATATATATGTGTGTGTGTGTTTGTGTGTGTGTGTATACACAAACATGTGTGTGCGTGTGTGTATGTGTATCTCAAAGCGTATCTCGAAGTACATAAACAAGATGTATTTACCAACAGGGCTGCTTTAAAGTAGATACTCAACCTTCCAGAAATGGCAACCAAATCCCCCTTAAAACCATACTGTCGCCCTAAGTGAGCAGAACACATTCTATGACATTGCCATACATAACAGCGTTCATGCTTGAAAATGAAAAAAATAAAATAAGATATTGACAGGATGGCCACGGTTGGAACATCTCTGTTCATAGGTCTATCATAAGTCTAATCATTCATGACCACACTGAAGCAAAAAGAAAAAAAAAACACCGCAACGTCAAAAATAGAACACAATAACGGCAATAGCCCAGATTAATGAAAATTTAAAACGCCGTCGACGTAATTTGAACCTAGTGCATAATGGCGAATAAATAAAACACAAGTAATACATCGTTTCCGGCTCACTGACAATTCCGCCATTAAGAACAAAAGAACAACTATAATAATAACAATTACAAATAGGTAGCATGTATGACGTCACCCTATGACGTCATCCATAGCTGTTCTCGCTGTTCCTTACTCTCACTATCACCCCACCAGCTTTTTATTCATTCCTTTCTATGCCTCACACGTTGTCTTGTTATTATTCTTTATCTTGATAACTTTGTTGGTACAGCTTCAATTGTTGTCGTCGTCGTCGTCGACGTATTTGCTGCTGTTGTTGTTACTGTTGCTGCTCATGTTGTTGTTGTTGTTGTTGTTGTTATTGTTATACTTTTTATAGAATCTGTGTGCAGTTTTTTCTATA
>NC_142938.1:20246388-20251388 GCF_046866305.1 Octopus bimaculoides | reverse complement strand
ATATATATATATATATATATATGATATATACAAATATATATATATTCATATATATATATAAATATATATATATATATATATATATATATATATATATATATATATATATATATATATATATACATGTATGCATATATGTATGTATGTATATATATATTTTAATACACACACATATACACACAGACTCACACACACACACACACACACACACACATACACACACACATATGTAATCACCTCGTCTCTTGCCAGCCCCTCTCACCACTCATTTAGACAGGTGTATAGGTGTGCTTTGTATATTTATGTGCGTGAATGTAGAAGTGCATATATGCATGAAGGCATGTGCATATATGTAAGTATAAACGCACGCAGGTACTCACACACACAGGCACTCACATATACATACATACATATATATATATATATATATATATATATATATATATATATATATATATATATATATGTATATATATATATATATATATATATAAATGTATGTATATAAATGTATGTATATGTATATATATTCACGCAGACACTAACTTACACGCAGTTTATTTGTACTCGTGACTTTCATGATAAAGTTTGTCATTAAAAATTTATTGCTTGTTGTAAACCAGACCCGCGTTCAAACCTGCATCAGAGTTTCACACACACGAGTGTAAATATGAACGATGTCTTGTGTCTCCGAAGCTGATTTGTTGAACAAGAAGTTGAACTAGTTTTGCTCACATTTGTAACACAGTTACGTAAGTACTCTGGACCATATACGTATTCTAAAACTCGGAGTACTGCATAGAATGACTTTTGTCGTTTGATTAAGTCACTTTACGTTCAGATTTCAATGCCTTCTGACGTCGAATTTGACTCTCATTATCCTGAGCTCCAGTTAACTATGTAGTCTCGGTGCACTCATGTCTTTGACTACAGGTCTTGGCTTAAATTACTTCATTATACCTCTAGTGTGTAAAACAAGTACCAGCTAAGTAGTGAAAGTACATACATACATACATACATACATACATACATATATACATACATAGATATGCACACACATATATACATACGTACATACATACATACATGTATATATATACATATAACAAGATATATAGGTTATGAGCGAGAGTGGTGTCAATTAGACCCAGAGGTTTCAGGTAATGCTGAGTAAGTGCTATGGATAGACCACAGTTAAGCTCCAGGTTCGGTGATTATGCGAATAAGGGGTCCAACGTAGGTCATATGTCAGCATGTGTGTATATAAGGATTTACTTTTCGTAATGAGATTAAAAAAAACCCAAGGCTGTGTATAATATAGAACATTTATAAATAGAAGGTCTTACAGCTATTTATAAATGTTATATATATGTATATATATATATATATATATATATATATATATATATATATATATATATATATATATATATATATATATATATGATGAGGAGGGGACCCCCTTCGATCATGAAAGACCATCGGATTGCACCTAGAAAGTTACTCTCTGAGGTGCAAGTCCGGGGAAGGTTGGTTGTGGAAGGTCAGCAGTCGCTCTCCCCCTCTCCACAGCACTGGTGTTATCCAAGAGAAAGGCAAAGACCGATACAGCTTGGTACCAGTGATGGCGCAACTCATTTCTACAGCTGAGTTCACTGGAGCAACGTGAAATAAAGTGTCTTGCTCAAGAACACACCACACAGCCCGGTCTAGGAATCGAACTCACAACCTCGCGATCGTAAGCTCTACGCTCTAACCACTGAGCCCTATCCTTCTATTACAAAATTGCTGGTCTTTTGCCTATGCCAAAAAACCAATATTGCAATGATGATAGCAGTTAATCAAAGGTTTTAAGCAAAGTACAAGCAATCGCATTGTCTGGAGACAAGAGGACAATTGTGGACATCTGTTTCATCCTCTTATGACCTCATCAGCTTGCCAGCTATCTTATTTTATCTCTAGCATAGAGGAAAATGTGATGTGCGTTGACCAATAAAACATCTATTATTATTATTATTATTATTATTATTATTATTATTATTATTATTATGTATATTTACAACTTGTATCACGTTTTCCGTTGAATGGGGTAGATAAATTTCGCCATTTCAATTCCGTTCCATTCAAATTAATTCAATTCAATAAAACTTTTTTATGTCATTGCGCTTTCATTGAAAAGTTCTTTGTAGTTCAACTTGCAATATTGACAGCAACGTAGAAGAAACAAAAACACAAATATTAAATGTAATAGTAAAAACAATAATAGAAATAAAGAAATAACTTTGTGATAATACAAAATAAGAACAACATATTAACTCAACGCTAGTAAATAAAATGACGATGATGATGATGATGATGATAATAATAATAATAATGATAATAATAAACATGGTGATGATAAAACTAATTATAATAAAAGAACAATAAAATAACTCTAAAATATCAATAAAATTACAAAGATACATATAAGTATGAACATATATACATACATACATACATATATATATATATATATATATTTATATATATATATATATATATATATATATATATATATATATATATATATATATATATATATATATATATATGTACATATATATATGTATATATATATATATATGTACATATATATATATATATATGTATATATATATATATGTATATATATATATGTTAATATATATATATATATATACATATATATATATATATGTTTGAATATGTATATATGTGTACGTATATTTATGTGTATACATATGTATATGAAGATATGTATATATGTATGCATATATATATGTATATGTGTATGTATATGTATGTATGTATGTATATTATATGAGGAGAGGAAAGACTATCATGTAATACAGTTCACAGACTGTATCATAATATTACAATAGCATGAGTACATTGAAACACAGAGATGATGGCTGTTCTATTATGCTAGCTGATTATTCCTGTGTTCGCCAATGTCTTTGTATCCTGGTTCACACCGAGGTCGGTGTATTACTTTAACGAAGCCATTGCATTGCAGTATTTTGCATAATCGAATCCCAAGATCAATCCCCATCGTACCCTTCTTGAAATAATAGAAACAGAATAAGCCTTCCCGATCAGGGGTCAAGGCTGACCTAGGGTTAAGCAACAGCTAACACTAAACACAAGCACACACACGCACACACAGACGCATACATACATAGACACACACACACACACACGCAGACGGACACACACACGCACGTACATGCACGGACGCACACAGACGCACAAACACGTTGTGTTATAAACTCGTGTGTTACGAGTTCGTATCCAACGCAAAACTCCATTATAATACACAGCAGAAATCTTAGCAATCCCAGCAAAATGCTTAGCGGCATTTCGTTCATCGTTACATTCTGAGTTCAAATTCCGCCGAGGTTGACTTTGCCTTTTATCCTTTAGGGGTCGATAAAATAGGTAGCGTTTGAACACTGGGGTCGATGCAGTCGATTAACTCCCTTCCCCGGAATTGCTGGCCTTGTGCCAAAACTTGAAATCATTATTATCCGCTTTTTATCATGAAATTTATGGCTCGCTACGTTTCTGGTAATGAGAGTAGAAAGCAGGTATCTGGCCAGTTCAAGATTGGATAAATAACACATCGTATCTTTTGTTTGATGAAAAGTTTTATCGGCATTTTTTCGCCGATGAGTACAGTTTCGAACAACATAAAGACATTTTTATTTTGACGGGTTTGTCCACAGAAATCGGCGATCTCCGTCTTTCGTTGATATTTCGAAACGGCTGTAAGGAAAACATGAGCAATGAGCAAAGGATGATATTAAGGAAAGGGCAGGATGGAGTAGTGAGAATGAGGATTTTTATTAAGGTAGAGGGCACACATATGGGTGAAAAGAGAAGATACATATTAGGCGCATTTAACTGAGGGTTGCAGGTACGAAATCAACCTATTCCAAGAAGGAACCTTTTTAAGTAAAAGTGGTAGAACAGACAGGACATACGCAACACATTTGGCCATAAGCTGAAGTGTATTGATAAATGATTTGGTGCACATCGGTCACTCGAATAGTGACGTAGAATAGGAAGACATTTTGTTTATCTTTTCTAGCTGATTACTCGACCTACTAGAAATAGCAACCAAATCTCCTTCAAACCAAATCAGTACCTACCACCTTGAAAGAAGGGACGGATGTACTGGGTGTAATATAGCTTGAGATTAATTATGTCTGGAAAAACAGAATGGTCACAGTTGGAACGTCTTTGATCTCAAGTTTGCTAGGTTAGGGCTGACACATGGCTAATGAACGAAATTTCGACAACAATAAACAACACACCACACCACACCACAAAATATAACTCCAGCTATAACAACACAAGTCAACGTTGGCGCCTCTGGACGGTTATATGGACTGCTATAAATAGCTTCAAAAATCACTCTGAAACCGCAGTCAATCTATTGAATGAATAGAAAAATACACTATGTATAAAAAAAAAAGCCAAAATTAGAGATGGAATGGTCATGACTGGAACGCCTACTATACCACAGTTGACTTAACCTAAACAATTACCACAAGAGCAATCATTCCCATCCCCATATACATCCCCGTAATCTCCCACCCAAGTTCCCGAATACAAATATGCCCCAGCATGACCGCAGCTTTAATGCTGAAACAAGTTAAAGAATTGATATGTATATTATCATTTAATGTGTTCCCATTGTAAAATGTTTATCCAAAATGGACAGGTAGTTGCAAGAAGTCTTTTATCTCCAGAAGCTTTCTTTAAAATCAATAAGCAAATACTCTTCTTCAGATGGTAGCCGTCTTGAATAGCAATGATCGTCTACCCATATCAGCGGATCAGGTACTAGCAAGCATCGCGTATACTATAAAACGCTTCAATATGTATACATTAAAACATACTGATATGTTACACATAGAGATACAGAATAAAGGCTTATTAAACTTACATTATATAGCCAAACTTCCTAAGTCTAGCTT
>NC_142938.1:20231388-20241388 GCF_046866305.1 Octopus bimaculoides | reverse complement strand
TACTGTATGGAAGAAGGAAGAATTTTGTTTTCTAATTAATATAGAAGAGTGGAGACAAAGACATTTCATTAATATATTGTGTGTATGTGTGAGGGAGAAACTTGATAATTCTGATTTTGGGAATCAGTGTTCTTTACATCAAAATCGCACACGGCAACGCCAGTTCCCGTACGAACACCGAAGTTGAGCAAGATTGAGTTGAATTCCTAGTTAGACAGGTGACTTCTTATAAATGAAAATGATCTATCGCAAACTTTAGTGCTAACAATAGACTCTCAATGGTTGCCATATGATCAGGTAAAAATAGTAACCAGATTCTATAAAATTGTGCTTTTGTGCTTTAAAAAATGAAGAACACGTTGTATAGTATAGTCACTGTTACGCAGAATGACCGGATGGTTACAGCTGGAATGCCTTTGATTAAGGGTTTGCACGATCCGAGATGACCTTAAGCTAAATAATAACTACGATTATAATAATACAAACAATAGCAATCCTGCAAGGAATGATAATCGAATCTCCGTTCAAAGTACACTTTAAAACTGAGCAACATACTGAGTTCACCATGTTGAATCATTAACCCCTACACTTTTTTTCTCCCTCCGTTCTTTTTCATTCTCTCTCCTTTATTTCCCTCTTAATCCTTTCTGTCGGAGAGCGTAGGCTCGAAGCGTAAAAGATTTTTCCATTCTTCTCGGCCTTGGATTTTTATCTCATTCTGAAAAAAAGTTTTTGTATGAATATGTATGTATATATATGTATATATATATATATATATATATATATATATATATATATATATATATATATATATATATATATATATATATATATATATATATGTATGTTTGTAAGTATGTATGTATGTATGTGTATATATATATATATATATATATATGCAAAAATGAAATTAAAGTATATGTCCGCTCATAGAGTGACCAACAGTTTCTCATCCATAAAGAGCTTAACTTTATAGACAACTCATCAGACCCCAGTGGATGCGGGATAACCTCTCTTCATATATGTAGAAAACCTACATACACAAACACACACATACACATACATATGTATGTATATACATACACACACGTTATGTATATATAATGTCGTTATAATGGTTCATAAGAATCAAGGCATATCAACTCGTAGGGCGCCAGAAATGGCTAGATACGATAAAATAGAGCGCACAATAAAACAAAAAACACTGAAGACATCAGGTGTTGGTTGGTAGGATACCGTAGGTATGCAGTTACTAATTACGCTCACCGATGAGTTTTTGTGATTACTTCACACACACGCACGCACACGCACACGCACACGCGCACGCGCACGCACGCGCACACACACACACACACACACACACACACACACACACACACACACACACACACACACACACGTATATTTAGTTTCTTTCTGCCAAGTTTCGTCTACCTGCTAATGCTTATCTAATATAGCTCATAACACACACACACACACACACACACACACACACATACACACATGCACACGCAAAGATATGTACACATATATCACCTCAATACACACTATTGCAACATATCAGGACAGATTAGAAATGGGTTTTATATGCATACACGCGCACATACATCTAAATCTACACACGTAAATTCATCCATACATGCACACATACATACATACATACATACATTCGTAAAAGGCAGGTATCTGCACAGCTTCACAGTTTATCTCTCAACCTAACTGTATAGGACGAATTATTTTTTGGGGCCAAACTAACCGTACAGTGGAATCGAACAAAGAACCACGTGGTTTGGAAACAAATTTCCCCTAATCGACAAGCGCAACCATGTTATCTACTCAACAGCTCTAATGACTGAGATTCCCACCCACCCTGCAGTTCGTTGCGTGCTATAAAGTCACATGCTCTCCCTACGGATGAATGAGCAATGAATTCATCAGTATATGCAGCTCCCCAGACACATTGAAGAAAACAATTACTTAAACGAGACGGACATCACACACACACTATAGACACATATATAGAAATATACACTCATGCATATACACATACATATGCATACACGCTTGGTGCAGCATGCTATAAAAGATAGATTAGAAACGGAATATTAATTATAGAAGACCGGGGTTGATCTCCAAAACTGAACTATTCTCATTGAAAAAGTTAATGACTTTTGCCATTGGTTTGAAAGTTAAATAATAAGGAAAGGAGGTTGGGTTTACTTGTTTGGGAAATGAAAGCAACAAAGTAAACCTGATTTTGATGACAGTGGTGATAGTCCTGCGTCGGGGAAAATAAGTCCAGTGAAATAACGAAATCGATATATATTTTCAAGTATCGTCAGGTCAGGCGTTTTGAAGAGAAGTAACTTCATAGAAAGTAAACAAGCGTTTGGATTTTGATGTTCTGGGCAAGGTCATTCTTAGAAAAGAGGAAATATGAGTTCGGATATTCTGGAAGACAGAAAATGATGTTAGTTTAGAGCAGGACTCTTCTTAGAAGAGAAAAAAACATGAGTTTTGGACAGAGCTGTTCTAAGAAACTTTGGAGTTGGAGTAGGGTTCTTATCAGACAGGAAAAAATTTTGAAGGGTTTTTTTCAAGAGAAAAAGGCTAAGAATCTTACTGTTTCGATGTCCTTTTGTAAATGAAAAGCTATGTAAGATGTCGTTTTGGAAAGGGCCTATCTTAGGGGAGTGGTAGTATGGATTGTCTTTGGGGACCCCTTCTTACCATTTTATGTAAGGTCTTTCTTCGAAGTGCAGAAACATCAGTTTTAGCATTTTGCATGAAATATATTTCATGGAGGTCGAGGAATTAAAAAATGAAACAGACAAACTGTTACCAGGTGAAGAAATACAGGTTATGGGAGAAACAGTCTTTAACAAAATAACATAATGCCGAAAGATACACTATATATGAAGAGCAAAGTATATTCTAAGAAAAGGGAGAGACAACAAACATTTCAAGAATCTTGTAATGGCAGGGCTTTTGATTTTTAATGAATCTTGCGTGACTGAAACACGTCGGGCGCTTTAAAACTATCTAATGAAAAACTTGAAAGCCATTTACAAAGTGTCAACTTAGACCCAACAAAACGTTCCCATGCACACAAGTACTGACGGGATGCTTCTTCTCGAAAATGTGGCCTGTTCCACTTATCGAAATTTACATGAAGTTAGATAGAGGTGTATTGAATTAATTCTGCCACCAGAACTGAAAGAATGTTAATGACCTATATCACGGGTTTTAAACCTAAGCAAGCTGTAAAGAAGCCAATTTAATGCTACCGGTTGTTGGTTCTGTAGACTTTATACACGAAGGCCTTCGAGAAGGGGTTTAGGTTAGGTTGCAAGATTGATAGCATTCAGAACCCGGAACCATGTGACTGAGAAGCAAGCTTCTTACCACACAGCCACTCCCTGCGCCTATATATATATATTAAGATAAAACTTACTTGGAAAAGGATGCGTGGCGTTCGATCATATAATAATATAAATAATATATAAATATATGCATATA
This sequence comes from Octopus bimaculoides, assembly GCF_046866305.1. Lineage (NCBI taxonomy): Eukaryota > Metazoa > Mollusca > Cephalopoda > Octopoda > Octopodidae > Octopus > Octopus bimaculoides. Next base: position 20,237,869 of record NC_142938.1, on the reverse strand, counting down.
TCCATATGTATATGTACATACCTACATCTATATGTATACATACATGTATATATGGGTACAGGATATAAAAAAAAACGTTAAACACAATGAGAAACGAGAACAGAAAACGAACTTTTATCGAACAAAAAAAAAACAAACAGAAACGAGACATGCAACATAAAGAGTATACCCCTTCGTCAGTTGTCCCTGTTCCATCTACTCCGTGTTCGTCACCGAGCGGCATATATTCTGACTTTATGTTCTGAGTTCAAATCCTACCGAGGTCTATTTTGCCTTTTATTCTTTTGGGGTCGATAAAATAAGTACCAGCTGAACACTGGAGTCTATGTAATCGTCTTATACCGTTCCTCAAAATTGCTGGTCTTGTGCCAAAATTTGAAATCGATATATATATATATATATATATGTATTTATATACATATATATGTATATACATACATATGTGTATGTGTGTGTGTGTGTGTACGCGCGCGCATGTGTATCTATAAATATATATATATATATATATATATATATATATATATATATGTATATTATGTAAAGAGATGTGCGATATATAAGTAGGTAAATAGTCCCATGCATACACACATACATATTTACATAGTGAGAGAAAGAGAGAGAGAGAGAAAGAAAAAAAGAGAGAGAAAGAAAGAAAGAGAGAGAGAGAGAGAGAGAGAGAGAGAGAGAGAGAGAGAGAGAGAGAGAGAGAGAGAGAGAGAGAGAGAGAGTTAGAGGGCGTCTGGCAGAGTAAAAAAAAAAGCAATGAAGATGAAATCGCTAAGCGTAAGCGTATTATTGGTTCTGGATGTCACGTGTAAAACATGTCTGACACATCTCCAGTATGTATGTTGTTTTATTTATTTTCCAGATCGATAATAATGACATGCACATAGCAGAATACAGGAACGTGGAGATTTCTGGAGACGACGTGTGTTTTACCTGAAATTATTTGTACAGTGGTGGTCTTGGAGCGATTCCAGAGTCATTTTGCTAATATTAATATGGTAAAGTGTATCGACGAAATGAGCACATTCAGGTGAAAACCTCCAAGTAGTAATTTTTATTGTTGTTGGTGTTCTTGGTGGGGGCTCTGAAGTGATTGGTTTGACATGTTATTGAAAGTGTTCCAGCTGTGACTATCTCATATATTTTATTCAGGGGTTGAGTATTTAGGAAAGGGATTAAGTAACAGTGGTAGTTTTGCCCCTGGAGGATATTTTAGTGTTTCAGGAGCAAGATTCAATAAAGTTTTATGTTGTCTAGATCAGGGGTTTTCAAACTGTGGTCCGCGGACCGCAGGGGGTCCGCAAGGACAAGACAGGGGGTCCGTGGACAGCAAATACTTTTTATGGGCAATTTGATTTTATATATGTTTTTTAATCGAAATCTTTTAATTGACAATAAACCTATTTGTTAAATACTGTTAAATAATTAAATATATGTTATTTTAAGCAAATATTTATGTATAAATTTCATAAGCGTTTATAAGGGGGTCCCTAAGGTGAAGCCTGAAATATAAAAGGGGTCCGTAAGTCAAAAAGTTTGAAAACCCCTGGTCTAGATTATCTACAACTTCTGTGATGTCCAGTAACGTTTGTTGAATGTTACAGATTAACCTTTTGCCTGTCCAAAGCATTTTCATATGTTTGTTCTAAAAGTCCATGGTTGTTTTCAGACTTTTATTTCGCCCTTCTTTCACGTGTTCTTCGTAATACAAAGCATTCCATTCATATGTCCCACGTTACTCTGGTCGTTGAAAAAAAAAGTTGGGAATGTTTATCATATATGATGCATGGACGCCAGGGAAATATGTCTTGTGTATCACATGTACACACGACAAGCAAGGGGTTAAATACAAAAATGAAGATAAATATTTCACATTTTTTGATCTGTGAAAAATCATTGTCTTCTTTTGTTTTTTTGTCTTGTTTTTTTTTGCTTTTTTTTTTGTTTAAGAATTTTTATTCATATATTTATTCACAGAAAACTTCCTGAAAATTATTGTCAAGATGAATTTTCATGAATGTCAGAAACAAAACAAAACAAAACAAAAAATGGAAAAGGAAGAAGAGGGTGCAATGATTCATATATTCAATATGGATTTATATCTGTCATCATCAAAGGAGAAGAAAGGCCTCAATGTGCTATTTTTTTTAGTAAAACTCTAAATGTTTCAACGAAGCCAACAGTGACAAAACAACGTTTGTACAACATTCATCCCTAACACAATGTCAAGGACGTACACTTTTTTTTTGAACCTCAAGGGAACGCTCTCAAAAAGATGAAGCTGAATTCAATAGGGACATGCCAAGCAAATACATATATAAATAAACCAAGGATTATTTATTGGAGCTTATTATGTTATAGATAGCAAAGCATAAAAAGGGGCATAGAAGTGGGGAAGTTTTGATCAAAGTTTATGTTTTGAAAATGGCGGAAATTGTATTGGGGAATGGATTGGGGGACAGAAATAACTTGCAATGGTTTCACTGTCAAACAGTAAAGTTCAAAGTAGGATCTGTGACATGACAGCTGACATCAAGGATCAAGTTGCGCACGAAAATCAGTCAGCAGCATTTGGCTTATTTTCAAATCAACTTGATGAATCGGCAGTTGTGATATGGCATCGTGATCCTAGGTTTTTGCAAGATATGCTCGCGCAGGTTTATTTAAAAAGCATTTACTAGTATGTTCTTGAAACAACTATTTTGATGGAACTACGTAAAAAAATTTACTTCTTTTCTATGGCTTTCGAGAAGAAATGTAATGCAGCTTAGAAATGAATACGTAATATCAGAGATGAATATTTTGGGCCAATATTCTTTTTTTTTTTTTTTTTTTTTGAAGTCCAAGTTAAAATGGAATTTTTATACCTGGCAAAAGGACGAGAAATAAATTGCGTACCTTGCCTATTTGGTTGGCATTTTTGAGTAGCTGAAGAAACTGATGCAACTAAGTAACACAAACACCATAACGTTCATCGATTTTCTGAAAGCTTTCATGACAAAATAGAAAATTAGAACAGAAAAGTTAGAATAAAAGGGTTTGAGAGTCCGGCATTTCTTGTTGGTAATGAATTCTTGAAGCATTTGAATGCTTCAAGAATTTTCAAAAATATCAACTTTTGCGCTATTTTGCAGTATTAAAAATGTGTATAGATGATATTTTCCTGGTGTGAGTAAGGAAAAGTAGGGTTTTGTTCGGACCCCGTTTAGGAGGAATTTCAACCATGTTTCGTGGTCTGCTACCACAACAGCTCCTTTATAGGATCCAGTTAGCTCAAGACATCATCAGGAGGAACCACGTCCGGTTTCGGCCCCTACTCCTCTACCGTTTTGACGTGGCGGGGCCACCCCCTTTCGGAGGTGTCTTCAGCTCTGGTGTTGGGTGCATGTCTTTCACTGTTTGTGACTGTTCTAATTCAACTGTGGAATGTCCCTCGCTATGGTTATTTTCCAGGAGGTTCTGGCCACACGTCTTACGGTTCATCAACCCGCGTTGTTGAATTACTTTTTTCCGACACACCTTCCCTTGGTGGATTAGGATCCAGTTAGCTCAAGACATTATCAGGAGTAACCACGTCCGGTTTCGGCCCCTACTCCTCTACCGTTTTGACGTGGCGGGGCCCCTCCTTTCGGAGGTGTCTTCAGCTCTGGTGTTGGGTGTATGTCTTCTTTCTTCTAATTCCCTGGCCTCTTCGATGCAGCATCAACGAGTGTCAGCGTCCGACTGATCGTCATGTCAAGTTCCTGATTATTTTTTAAATTGTATTTCAGGAACTGAGAAAAGGTTCCAGGGACAAGAAGTATGTTCGATGAGAAATCAGTCACATAATATTTGCCTTTTAATATACTTTTCATGCCTCAAACTAACCAAAAGAGCTAAGCATGCGTTGCTTCCATTTGCCTCATAACTTTCTGAATCAGACTTTAAAATCTATTACAACTGAAAACAAAACAACGAAGTAGATTAGAAACTGAAAATTACCTGTTTCGCATTTTCAAACATTTTCCCATGTAGAGAGAATTAGAGAAAAAAAATATACAGGTTTTTCATTGACTGCGATCATTACCAGAATGGAATGAATTAAAATATCTTAGTATTCTCCACTGGACTTTTTTTATGTTCACTGAAGCATGCTTCACTAAGTTTAGTCTGTTAAAGTCATTAGTTATGAATAAATAAAACTACTTTTATTCAAACGCTAACATCCATCAACATTTTCTATGGCTATTAAATATGTAAAATTTTATTATAAAAATATTGAAGGCGGCGAGTTATTAGAGTCGTTAGAGCGTTGGATAGAAACCGTGGCGGTGTTTATTCCGAATCTCTACGATCCGAGTTCAAATCTGAGGTCAACTTTAACCATCATCCTTTTGGAATCGATAAAAGAATGTACCAATCCAGCAGGTGGCTTTATGGAACGACCAGAAGATCAAACGAGTGTCCTCTCTGTATCTGACCTGTTACTTTGCTTTCTGAAAGTAAGGCTTGAGACAACAAAAAGGTAAGACAACACAAGGTATCGGCCCATGTGGGTAAACCTTTCTCTTGGATAAAAGACATCGAATGTGTGTAGAAAGGGTCACTTTGATGGACAACAACCAGTCTTGTGCAAGAATTTTACCCAGCCTGTATATATATATATATATATATATATATATATACAGATGTATGGTCAGTCTTGACCAACAGAGATATATTATAAAAATAATCCAGGTAAATGTTTGCAAGTGAAAGCGCGTGGCTTAGTGGTTACGCTGTCGCACTCACGTTCGCTAGATTGTGGCTTTGCAAGTATGTGATCCTGGGTACTGCATGGCACTTTAGGTAAGTGCCTCCTGCTGTAGCCCCGAGTTGACCAATGCCTGAAGAAAGAATTTGGTGGGCGGAAACTGTAAGAAAGACGCCATGTCTATCTATCTATCTATCTATCTATCTATTCATCTCTCACTTTCTATTTCCCTCTTTCTGTATATATATATATATATATATATATATATATGCATGTATGTATACACATGTATGTGTGTGTCTTTGTATTTGTTTTTACACCACTTGACGACCGGTGTTGGTTCGTTTCCGTCCCTGTAATGTAGCGACTCGCCACAATAGAAGCTCGAATAAGCAACAGAATTAGAGAAATAAATATTGGAGTCGATTCGTTCCAGCAAAACATTTCAAGGCATTGCTCCAGTATGGACGCCGTCCAATGACTGATACAAGTAAAAGATTTTATACGTGTTTTTTTTTTAGAATCTATTTCTTGCTTTAGGGAATCTTTGAAAGCTGAGGATGACGCTCTGAAATATATTAAAGACCACCAATCTAGGAATAATTTAGCCAAAGCGATCTCTTTATTTGTTGATTTATTTATTTATCTTTTATGTTTTATATTTTACCTTCTTTCAGTCATTACACTGCGACCATACTGGGGCATCGCCTTGCATAATTTTAGTCGAACAAGTCGAACTAAGTCCTTGTTTTCTGTTTGAAGCCTTGTAAATTATTCCATTGATCACTTTTTGCCGAAACGCTAATTGATGGGGACGTAAACAAACCAACGTTAGTTGTAAAGTGTTAGTGGGGGGGGGGGGCAAACACAAAGATACACACACACACACGGGTCTACCAAATCCAGTAGGACTGAACCCATACCTTGTGGTTAGGAACTAAACCTTTTACCACACAGCCACACCTGTTTGAACTGGTAGGAAGTATTATAAAAGAAATTTGACTCTTATTTCTAGGAAAGTATTGTGTCACTTAACGGCATCCTCATTGTTGATGTTTGGTCCCAGATCAGCCATGATCGAGCAAAATGTAAGACCAAAGACGTTCCAACCGTGATCTTCTCGCTTTCTTTCTTTCAAATATTGTCTAAGAATACATTATTTGATATGTTTATTTTATTTTGCCATGACGACAGAGTGTAATATAAAAAAAAAAAAATCGCTGGCATATCAGCCGTGAGCAACAACCCTGTTATTTCTAAGTATTGTGTGTCTTGGACTATATTATCGTGGAGGCGCAATGGCCCAGTGGTTAGGGCAGCGGATCCGCGGTCATAGGATCGCGGTTTCGATTCCCAGACCGGGCGTTGTGAGTGTTTATTGAGCGAAAACACCTAAAAGCTCCACGAGGCTCCGGCAGGGGATGGTGGCGAACCCTGCTGTACTCTTCCACCACAACTTTCTCTCACTCTTACTTCCTGTTTCTGTTGTGCCTGTAATTCAAACGGTCAGCCTTGTCACACTGTGTCACCCTGAATATCCCCTTGAACTACATTAAGGGTACACGTGTCTGTGGAGTGCTCAGCCACTTGCACGTTAATTTCACGAGCAGGCTGTTCCGTTGATCGGATCAAATGGAACCCTCGACGTCGTTAGCGACGGAGTGCCAGCAACAAGTACTATATTATCAAATGTATACGTAATGTCTTATCTTTCATCTTTTCCTTATTTCAGACATTCGACTG
>NC_142938.1:20221388-20226388 GCF_046866305.1 Octopus bimaculoides | reverse complement strand
TATATATATATATATGTGTGAGTGTGTGTATGTATGTATATATATATATATATGTGTGTGAGTGAGTGAGTGAGTGTGTGTGTGTGTGTGTGTGTGTGTGTGTTTGAGTTTTTGTGCCTGTGTTTGTTCCCCCAACATCGCTTGACAACCGATGCTGGTGTGTTTACGTCCCCGTAACTTAGCGGTTCGGCAAAAAGAGACCGATAGAATAAATACTAGGCTTACAAAGAATAAGTCCTGGGGTCGATTTGCTCGACTAAAGGCCGTGCTCCAGCATGGCGGCAGTCAAATGTCTGAAACAAGTAAAAGAGTAAAAGAGTAATTATATGCTTCCAATTGTTTGGCCTTCACATGTCGCCAGTCTTCTATCGTCATAAGACCTTAAGTAGAACGAATGACAAATATGGCCATCATAGAGAGACAACTGTACGTCATTGGATTATAGCGATAAACGCTTGTATAACAAGTGTATCACGGAGTCTGAGACTCCGTGATTAGCACCTAGTGCATATATAGAGATGACACACACATGTATACACGTATGTATATCTTGAAATGGTTGCATATTACTGTGTTTTATTATGTATGGAAAAATTAATGGAATATTACGTAAGTACCCAAAATTCATGTTAATGTACATTCATATATACTTTTCTACTCTAGGCACAAGGCTTGAAATTTTTGAGGAGGGGGTCAGTCGATTAGATCGACCCCAGTGCGCAAGTGGATGAAAGGCAAAGTCGACCTCGGCGCGATTTGAACTCAGAACGTAAAGACAGACGAAATACCGCTAAGCATTTCGCCCGGCGTGCTAATGTTTCTGTCAGCACACACACACATACACACACACACACATACACACACACACACACACATACACAGACACACACATACACACACACATACACACACACATGCACACGCACACACACCTACACACATGTGCAGGTGTACACACAAAAACGCACGCGCGCACACGCACACACACGCGCACACATACGCCTACACACGTGTAGGCGCGCACACAAAAAAACGCACGCACATAAACTCACATATACACACGTATATATATATATATATATATATATATATATATATGTATATATATGTTCATATATCCATGTGTATATACGCATATGCATATGTATGTATATGTATGTATGTATATGTATGTATATATATATATATATATATATATATATGTGTGTGTGTGTATATATATATGTATATATATATATATATATATATATATATATATATATATATATATATATATATATATATGTGTGTGTGTGTATATATATGAATATATATATATATATATATATATATATATATATATATATATATATGTGTGTGTGTGTATATATACGTATATATATATGTATATATATATATATATATGTATATATATATATATATATATATATATATATATTTATATATGTATATATATATATATATATATATATATATATATATATATATATATATATATATATGCAGCGAGAGAGAGAGAGGAGACAAAGAGGCAGACAGAGAGAAATGGAGGGGGGAGCGAGGAAGAGAGGGGAAGTGAGTGACATGTAATCGTGTCTATTTCTCAGCGAACGTATGCGTATTTGTAAGCATGCGCATAGAAACACCTGGCTTCTGATGAAAGATAAGCATGTAACGGGATGCTACGTATCTCCATAAAACACATCAAGTGGATTTAGTTGACAGTGCTACGGTCACCTTTAAAGACAGGTAAGATAACGAAGTAAGTGAGTCGCTATATGTTCGATCCCAAGCTGTGTAACGGACACACACACACACACACACACACACAAATGCACAAACACACATACACACATACACTTATGCTTTCGAATTCTATGTCTATCTTAGCAAATTTGGCAACATGTATCTATCTATCTATCTATCTATCTACCTACCTGTCTGTCTGTCTGTCTGTCTGTCTGTGTGTCTCAGAGGCTAACTACCTATCACTATGCGCGTATGTATGCAAGACGTCTTTGCGTTTAGTGTAAATTTCGAATGCGGTTGGGCATGTTTACTCTTTTCCTCTCTTTTACTTGTTTCAGTCATTTGATTGTGGCCATGCTGGAGCACCGCCTTTAGTCGAGAAAATCGACACCAGGACTTATTCTTTGTAAGCCTAATACTTATTCTATCGGCCTTTATTGCCGAACCGCTAAGTTACGGGGACGTAAACACACCAGCATCGGTTGTCAAGCGATGTTGGATGGACAAACACAGACGCACAAACATATACACACATACATATATATATATAGATACATATATACGACGGGCTTCTTTCAATTTCCGTCTACAAAATCCACTCACAAGACTTTGGTCGGCCCGAGGCTATAGTCGAAAGACACTTGCCCAAGGTGCTACGCAGTGGGACTGAACCCGGAACCATGTGGTTCGTAAGCAAGCTATAATTACCACACAGCCAATCATGTGTCATGCTTTATTTAATTTTATTTGTGTGTGTGTGTGTGTGTGTGTGTGTGTGTGTGTTTTGGTGTAGAGGAAGCTGCTGTCTCCAGGGCCTTTGCAGGAACGGTAAGACTAAGGTTGCAAGAAGGTGTTGAAAAGTTCCTGGCTTTAAGGGCATCGTGAAAATCCTGGTTGCAGGCCCAATCTTCCAAGTTCTTTTACAAGGCTTAGAAAAACTGAAGGACCGCTGCAATGAGTGGGTGAATCTGAGAGGGGAATATGTTGAATAAATTCATAATTAATTGATCCTCCTGTATTTTCTTTTACCCGGAACCAGAAATTTTTCAGAATCCATAGTAACTGTTTTCCAGTTGAATGGCTTCTATTCAGCGGCTATATGCAAATTATGGGCAAGTGTGGCATTCCGGATGGCGGAAATTCCAAGGGAGCAGCGAGCGGGAAATTATCTTAGTGGGACACCTGAGGACCTGAACGAATTTTGAATGAGGAGAGGAGGAAATATGAATGAATCGTATGAGTCTGAAACAAAAAGCATTAGACAACCTAACACCGTGGAGCAGTCGCAATTGTAGTAGAAGTTGTTGGCATTCCGTCGCTTACGACCTCGAGGGTTCCAGTTGATCCGATCAACGGAACAGTATGCTCGTGAAATTAACGTGCAAGTGGCTGAGCACTCCACAGACACGTGTACCCTTAACGTAGTTCTCGGGGAGATTCAGCGTGACACAGTGCGACAAGGCTGACCCTTTGAATTACAGTCACAACAGAAACAGGAAGTAAGGGTGAGAGAAAGTTGTGGTGAAAGAGTACAGCAGGGTTCGCCACCACCCCCTGCCGGAGCCTCGTGGAGCTTTAGGAGTTTTCGCTCAATAAACACTCACAACGCCCGGTCTGGGAACCGAAACCGCGATCCTATGACCGCGAGTCTGCTGCCCTAACGACTGGGCCATTGCGCCTCCACTGTAGTAGAAGTAGGAAAAGCAGAAAGAGCACATAGCATATTCACGGGTTAGACATTGGAGCGTGTCTGTGTGTGACATTTGTTAACAAATCTGGAGGCCTTTCTTTAGATGTAGTATTGGATTCATGAGTAAGTATAGCAGCTACATCGCCTCAACTATAGGACCATTGCTCAATGGAGTATCATACGTAAACATTATCGAAGGTCAATATTTAATAAGTACGGAAAGATTTTCTGGTCTTGAAGAGAATGCGTTCGAGAAGAACGATCGTCAGTTATGATGAAACCTAGCAATCGTGAATGTTTTAGTAACGGGTTGTTCATGTTTAGTCGGATGAACTGAACGCTATAACGATTTCTGTTGATTGACCGATATAAGCACTGATCAGCAAACAGTTTTATTTGCTGAAATTAAAAACAAAGCCAGTGGTTTGTTTAGGCTCAAAGGTCTGTGTGATTCTGCCTAACGAGATACCAGTGTCTCAGAATCTCTTATGCCCGACTGTGCTGAGTGTGTTATGAACAGTCTGTCATCGTAAAAGACAGTTGCTCTCCTGTGACATACACAGCAGCGACTAGTATATTTTGTTTGAATTTGCCGGAAAGTATTAAGAATAAATATACAAAGGAAAGAGGCAAAATAATGATTTCTTATTATATCTCGCAATGAAGGCGGTGACCTGGATAAAATCGTTAGCACGCTGGACGAATTGCTTAGCAGTGTTTTGCCCATCGCTACGTTCTGAGTTCAAATTCCACTGAGGTCGACTTTGTCATTCATCCTTTCAGAGTCGATAAAATACGCACCAGTTAAACACTGGGGTCTATGTAATCGACTAACCCCTCCCCTCAAATTTCAGGCCTTGTGCCTATAGTAGAAAAGATTATATGTCATGATATTTGTATCTTTGTGATGTTGAAGGTGGCGACATTAACATGACATCATTGGAGGATGTTTCTGAGGATTCTACTCATAAAGTCAGGGCAGATTCGGCGTGAGGGATCTAGAGTGCATCTGGATGACGCTTGAGTGCAAGAGAATTGTGCAGCAGTGTTCCATTATTGGAGGTGATGGCAAGTAGAAAGAACGTTGGTGCATAGGAGGGAGATTGTGAAAAGCACTTACCTCCAAACTGCCTAATTGAGTAAGACTAGAAGAACTACAATGACCGAACGGTCTCCACAGTATACTCTACGTAATTACCCTCTTAAAGCGGTATGGTCCAATTTAAAGGTAATTAGACTGTTATTACTAGCAGATCGGTGGACCGCATAAAGGCTTCCACATATGTACGATGTTTGTGGTTGTGGTACGATGTTAGGTAAGGGCGTCGACGTCAGTGGCAGCGGCTGTGATAAGGTTGGTAGGGAATGTGGTGGTGGAGGTGGAGGTGGTGGTGTTGTAAATGGTGGTGGAGGAGACGATGGTGGTGTGAATGGACTGGGCCACTGAGGCCTGTGATGGTAGTCGTAATGGAAGCGCTATTGTTGCAGCAGCTGCTGCTGCTGCAATGAGACGTGAAGAGTAAGGATGGACTTTAGTGATGATGGTGGTGGTGGTGGTAGT
>NC_142938.1:20216388-20218888 GCF_046866305.1 Octopus bimaculoides | reverse complement strand
CGCCTATAAATAGATTACATGGGAAAATGCGAGCAAGAGAAATAATATTCTTAAGATTATAAAGCTGGAAAAGTACAGGACAAGTTATTACACTTACATACACACATACACACACATACATACATACATGCATACATGCATACACAAACATACACACACATACACACATTCACACATACATACATACATACATACATACATACATACGTATATATGAAATTAAACTGCGCTGGTGGTAAGGGTCTAGATCTTGAGTTTTGGATGTTGTGGGGAGCACGGAGTTGCCCCTTAATGACCATTATTGTCAGGTCTCCCAATGTCCCATCAAAGAGTTAGATACATTTCCCAGGGGTTGAGGAAGCTCCCGTTATTTTTGACAAAGCCGCGGGGAAAGCACTCTTCTGGGAGAAAATTATTCGGACAAAACTTGCAGCGAAAATAGTACCAGCCATCTTGAACATAAATTTAAATCTAATGATGTATAGACGTCTCATTATCATTTCATTTCTTCATGCGTGTTGTATTTTATAAAATCCTATGATTATGGATGTGTAGCGTGAAAAGTCAAGGATGGAAATGAAACAGAACAATCAGTTTGAATTTGAGATGTTTATCATCTGACCAGATGAGGCACACATCATGTGTGTATGAACGTGCGTGTATACGTATATGTATGTATATATATGTACAAACTATGGGGGTTTAGTTCACAGGTGATCTAACGATTAGGTACGCTAGGTAAGTGCAGTAACGGATTACTAGGGCTCCAAGGTTATATCCGAGATTGTAATTATGGCGCCATTGCAAATTTCTGATGCAGCGGATATATAATTGTTAAAGAGGACAACAAATATTAAGGCAAGACAGACATCTCGAGTCGAGATATATATATGTATATATATATATATATATATATATATATATATATATATATATATATATATATATATATATCTGTGTGTGTGTGCATGCGCGCGCGCGTATTAAAGCCATGAAACTGTGTATTAGTATTTCGGTCGATAACTGATGAAGAATTAGGGTCATGTGTGTGTCCTATGTGTACATTTTAGCATTTAATGCAATTTTCTCCTATATATTTATTATAAGATGAGAAAATAGAGAGGTAATTAATAAATTATTATCAGTTAACGGTTTGCAGCCGTTTACTCAACATGCAGGAATTTAATCCTTATTTTGTATATCTTAAACTACTTCTGAAGAGATTCGACTTGCAAACAATTTTTTATTTTTTAAATTAATTTTCTGAAGGTCTGGAATTGAAACAGCTGTAAGGGATGGTTGTCAGTTTTTTTAATTAATAGATAATAATTTAGTAATTACCACTCTATTTTCTACTCTTATTATAATATATATATATATATATATATATATATAGGCACTGGCGTGGCTTTGTGGTAAAAAGTTTGCTTCCCAACCAAATGGTTCCATGTGTCTTCTTACTCTAGCCTCGGGCCGACCAAAACCTTGTGGAGTAAATTTGGTAGACGGAAACTGAAAGAAGCCTGTCATATATATATATATATATATATATATATATATATATATATATATATATATATATATATATATGTATATATATGTATATATATATATATATATATATATATATATATATATATATATATATATATATATATGTGTGTGTGTGTGTGTGTGTGTGTATGTATCTACATGCGTGTGTCTTTGTGTCTGTGTTTGTTCCCCATCGCCGCTTGACAGCCGGTGTTGGTGTGTTTCAGTTCCCGTAACACAGCGGTTCAGCAAAAGATTCTGATCAAATAAGTACTTTACAAAAAGGCTGAAAAATACGTCCTGGGGTTGATTTGTTCGACTAAAACCTTTCAAGACGGTGCTCCAGCATGGCCCCGCAATCAAAGAAAAGAATGAAAGAATATACCTGTATATTACACATACATGCATACATACATACATACATACATACATACATACATACATACATACATTCATGCATACATACATACGCGCGCACACACACACACACACACACACATGCCGTATATATTCCGGTTCTTAGCCTTCTGATTTCAAATACCCTCATAACATACTTGACTGGTAGACCTAACTCCTTCGCACGCTTTGACACCACCACCTGGTACCTTGGAGAACTTTTGGCAGAATCCACTCTGCAGCAGTTATTCGGGCTAGACCTACTGTTAGTGGATAACTTTCTCCCTCCCATCGATTTCAGAGGCGCTGGCTACAAGTTAACGGCAAAAAAGAACAGACAGAAAAGCAAAAAGTTCATAAAACAGAACTGTATATCAAACCAAGGTTACTCACCACCAGATGGATAGAGTCCTCGATACCAAAGGATTATCACGGAATATAATCAATCTATAATCAATATATAGGCGTAGGAGTGGCTGTGTGGTAAGTAGCTTGCTTACCAACCACATGGTTCCCGGTTCAGTCTCATTGCGTGGCACGTTGGGCAAGTGTCTTCTACTATAGCCTCGGG
>NC_142938.1:20203888-20211388 GCF_046866305.1 Octopus bimaculoides | reverse complement strand
ATACAGGCGTGAACACACTCACAAACCTACACATTTATATATGAGCATAAACAAAATCTCACACAGATTCACATATGCTCTGCATACATAATATATGGTTTCAAATCCGTTTTGCTACACGCATACATACATATTTAACATACATACATATAGACAGCCACATCTATCCATCTATCTATCTATCTATCTATCAATCGATCTATCTATCAATCGATCTATCTATGTGTGTCTGTCTGTCTCTGTATCTATATACGTACATGTAGATTAAAAATATATATAAGCTCCTTCAGACACCGTAAGAAACACACGCACACACATAGTTATATACACATCGTATATATATTATATATCATATATATATATATATATATATATATATATATATATATATATATATATATATATATATATGTATATACATACATATATATATATATATATATATATATATATATATATATATATATATATATATATGTATGTATACATATATATATAAACGTGTATAATATACATACATGCATACATAATTACACACATAATGAAATATATCGATAATGCACTGAAATACTTGAATGTTCATTCAGTTATTTAAATTTTATTTCTGACGTTGTTGTGCAAAGTCGTATAGAAAATTTCCACCCCAAAGAATTTTTACATCAAGCATGAACACATCAGCTAATGTACTTCTTGTAGAGATTTCTCCAGTAAAATCCTTCTGACGAAGCGATTATATATGTGTATCGTTCTACATCCGTCTGTCAAAGAATCATGGCTGTACGGAGGGTTTTCTAGAATGATTCTGCTGTCTTATGTGTTGCTTTGCCATATTTTCATTCCGATCAGGTAAAACTTTTTCTGTCTCGCTATCATTGTCATTCTGTTTTTCTCCCCCTCTCTGTCTCTGTCTGTCTGTCTCTCTTTCTCATTCTCTCTATCTCTCTCTCTTCCAGTGTATACAAAAACACAAACAGAGAAACACACACGCGCGCGTACACACACACAGACCAACACACACAAGTACACACAGACATACATATATAGTGTGCATGTTTGCCTGTATGTTTGTCTGGGTGTATTTATCCCTCAATCAATCAATTAATCAATCTATCAATCAAACAATCAATCAATCAATTTATCTATCCATCTGTCTGTTTGTCTGCCTATAAGCATGTAGGAATCTGTAATTTATGTATATACATACATACATGCACACACACACACACACACACACACACACACATATTTATACTTATATATATATATATATATATATACACACTTACACTCACACGCACATATATATACATGTATACATACATACATATATATATATATATGGGAGAATATACAAAAAATAACAACAGACGAGGACAGGTGGTGTAAATAACAAAAGTATATATTAGTATGACGCTCGGGAATACGGAAAGTCTTTGACGTTTCGAGCTACGCTCTTCAACAGAAAGAATACGGAGACAAGGAGAAAAACACGGAGAAAAAAAATTGAATTGAATATATATATATATATCTATATCTCTCTCTCTCTCTATATATATATATATATATATATGTATGTATATATATAACAAACAGGACACAGAAGTGTGTCGATAAGCCAGCTGGAGGAGATGTCCTCCTGGGGCTAAAAGCAACAGTAACATCCACCCCTAGGGGTCAGCCACATTTAAGTGGCAATATACTTCACTTTATCGTGCAGTTACTGTTAATACCTCATTTAGAGAATTAACATTGCTATATATATATATATATATATATATATATATATATATATATATATATATATATATATATATATATATACATACATATATACATATACATATATGTCTTTGGCGGTGGCTTTCTCTCATATCCGAGAATTTGTTTTCTTTATTGCTGAACGCGACCTTTATGGTTATGCTGCTAATGACTCTGAAGACCAATTCTTCCATAGAAGAGTCGATGGCATTGATTGGATGGCAATGTTTGTGGAGGACGATGTTGATTTTTTTTTTCCAGCCTTTCACAACTGTCGTTTGATTTCTTCCTTTCCTCTTCAGATGGCTTCGAAGTTTTTTTCGAAGAATCTAGCATCATAACAGAGAGCAAAGACATTCTGTATTCAAATATACCCACGTAAACAATTCGATCGAAGGTTGAAAAATAGGTAATCGCTGTATATACATATTTCAGGAGTTATTGCTGTTTCTTCAGCAAAAACACATCACTTAAATACAAAGTTTACACAGTAAACACATTCATTGCAAAACGATAGGTACATATTACCATATATACTCGACATTAAAACGCCCTCGCCTATAAAACGCATCCCCAACATACCAGCTTCAAATCGAGAATTTTATCATTGACCCGACTATAAGTCGCAGCGACATTTTTAATATTGGAGTGCAAAGTTCGATTAGGAATCGCACCGACATATTCCTTGTTCGGTAACCGAGCTTTCAGTAAACTGAAGATGACGCACAACAACTGTTATCCCATTAAGTCTATGCATTTTAGAAACTGTTGTTGTGAGAGAGCAGTGCATACCATCAAAGTGACACTGGGGTAAAATATACGAAGCCCAGTATACCCATCATGACTACTCGTCTGATAAGGGTACACCAGACACATGCATCACAAACATATGTACAGGACATGGTGATCTCATATCAAGATAACCAGCGCATGATCTCGCAGGTGGGGCCCAGTTAGAATTTTCATCAGGTCGAATAGCCCATCCCGCTCAAAAGGTCCCTGAATAAGGTTTGTTTAAGGATGTTGAGCAAAACACCCATGTTTCCAGAGGTGAATTATTCAAACCCCAAAGAATTCCTCTCAACACATGGCTATGATGCTCCCCCACCATTTCTGCTCATGATCAGAGATGCACATATCGTCAGCCACCAAGGAATATGCTCAACTGGTTAAGGTCAAAGAACTGACAAGCAAATCTGTGGTATTAAGCAGAATATTTGCTGTAGCCCATCTTTTTATACCAAGACAAAACAATGTACATGATAACACTTCCAATCAGTTAAGATCAGAAGCCATGAGAGCCACTGCCTCGTACTGCATCCGGGCATTTATTATTATTATTATTATTATTATTATAATGATAATCATGATGCTGGAATAAGACCAATGAGATATGATGCCCTATCGATCGAAGTATTATATATTTGTGTACATATGAAGATATACACATGTATATGTACGTAAAATCATGTATCCATATAAAGGTATACACATGTGTGTGTATGTGTATGTGTGTGTGTATATAGATATATAGATATATAAATACACACACATACATATATGAATACATATCTATATATACTCACACAAGAATATATATATATAAACACATACATATATATGTATATATATATGATGTGTGTGTGCGTGTGTAGATACAAGATTATATAGTATCATACGCATGTATGTGTATACGTATATCCTTTCCATTTTCTTATTTGCCGTATATATATATATATATGTGTGTGTGTGTGTGTGTGTGTGTGTGTGTATGTATATATATATATATGTATATACATATATATAAATACATATATATATATATATATATATACATATATATACTATTTACATATGTGTGTATAAGTATGTGTGCGTGCGTACATGCGAATGTGTGTGTTTATGTGTGTGTGTGTATGTGTTTGCACGCGTGCGTATGTGCATGTGTGTGTGTTTGTGTGTGTGTGCGCGTGTATGTGCGTGTGTGTGTTTGTGTGTGTGTGTGTATCGCATGAATTGTTGTCTTGATTTTATCGAATCTCTTCAATGATGAAAGGCCAACTTGGCTCCGTTGGGAATTTCTTTGACAAAAATCAGAAACTTGAGCTAACGAATTGGACACCGAGAAGCTTCTCTTGTGATGTTTTGCCATCTGCGTCGTCCATTTTTGGACACGTCATTCATTCGTATGTTAATAGATTGTCTTTCTGTTTGGGTGGATATGGCCAGGCATGACTGCTTATGGTTAGGCATGGCTAAGCACAAGGCCTGACACATTGTGGACAACGGAATCGATAAAAATCATCAGGTAATATCGGTCGAGACCTCCAATAATTTCAGGTCAGGGTTTCGTATCCGGTAACGGTACCGAGCGTTTTCGCGCGCGCAGCATGCATATATATATATATATGTGTGTGTGTGTGTGTGTGTGTGTGTGTGTGTCTGTGTGTGTGTGTGTGTGTGTGTGTGTGCGTGCGTGTGCGTGTGTGTATGTGTGTTGTGTGTGTGTGTTAGTGTGTGGGTATGTACATACACACATGTAATATATGTATATGCATGTAAACGTGTATGCGAGAGTGTATATAGATAGAGAGATTGACAGGCAGACAGACTGATATATATATATATATATATATATATATTTATATAAATAAGGATAAGATCGATATTAAAAAATATTGATCTTATCAAGTGGCCAGCATGGGAATAAAAACCATCAAAGGTAATAATTATTTAAAATTATAATACAGGGTATCTAAGAGATACCGCCACGCTGAAAAATAGCAGTCAAATTCTGACTCTAAAACCACAATAAATGTCCACATAGTACAAGGAGCGAAGACGAAGACAAAATAAACCATGGCCATTTATTGTGGTTTTAGAGTCAGAATTTGACTGCTATTTTTCAGCGTGGCGGTATCTCTTAGATACCCTGTATTATAATTTGAATATATATATATATAGATAGATAGGGTGAAAAATTGAATATTAATTTAATTTAAAACCCAGTGGCCTAGCATATTAAAAAATCTGAAAATTCAGAAAAAATTGTATTACACGTGTATAAGGGATGACCACTAGGTGGACATACAATATGCTAGAAACAGGTCATCCCTTATACACGTGTGTATATATATATATATATATATATATATATATATATATATATATATATATATATATACATATGCATATATATATATATATATATATATATATATATATATATATATATATATATATATATATATATATACATATATGTATACACACACACACACACACACACATATATATATATATATATATATATATACAAGTATATATATATTTGTGCGTGTCTGTATATGTGACTTTATGTGCATATATGTCAGTGTGCGTATGCGCGCGCGCGTGTGCCAGGGTGTCAGAGTGTGAGTGTGTATGTGCAGTTGTGTGTTATCACTTTTTTTCGTTACATTTCTCTCTGTTAGTTTCGTGTCTGAAATGTCATCAAGCCAAGCCTGAGTGTGATGCTAGCAGATTACAAGATTACAAGAGACTTTGTTTCGGCGTTATTTTGCCTCTGCAGTAGCAGATACAGATTCATTCAAACGGAGCTACGACAGAACATTTGCTTCCGCATATAAAAAAATATCACTTATGCTTGCGTTGATACTTATATATAGATGTATATGTGTGTATGTGGGTGTATTTGTGATGTTTGTCCAGAAAACGAACCAACCAATTAATCAACAAAGATATTGTATTATTTATAATGTGATCACTTTTCTTCATAACCCTCCCATCCACTATTGTTACACTGGTCCCAACGTCATGGACGATATTTTGATGGTTGGTGAGTGACGTTCTTGCAAATTGCATTTGATCCCTTCTCTCATTTGAAATGGTCATACTTTGCGAATGGATTTCAAACGATATTAAATTTCTAGGAACAAAATATATAAAGTAACAATTGTCTAGGAGCGATGTCATGGTGCGCTATACAGGTTCGGTGGGTTTGTGCCTTGGAGTTCTTCCATCCACCTCTCTGTTATCCTTAAATGCTTCAATACTTCTAAACAAACGCTCTTTATTGGAAGGAAGTGACATCACGTGGAGGGAAGCATCATGAGCAGGAAAATGTCATGATGAAGACGTGTATGATTAAATTGCAAATAGAGCAAGAAATTGGTGTTTATTTGTTATATTGTATATTGGTTTCAGTTTTCGGACAAACCTCGTGCATATGTATGTATGTATGTATGTATGTATATATGTATGCATGTATATATGTATATATGTATGTATGAATATATGTATATATGTATGTATATATGTATGTATATATGTATGTATGTAGGTATGTATATATGTATGTATGTATGTATAAATGAATATATGTATGTATGTATATATGTATATATGTATATATGTATGTATGTATGTATGTATGTATGTATGCATGTATGTATGTATGTATGTATATATATGTATATATGTATATATGCATGCATGTATGCACGTATGCATATGTTTGTATGTTTTTGTGTACATATATATGTATATATATATATATATATATATATATATATATATATATATATATATATAAATGTATATGAATGTATGAATCTATTTTTATACCATGTATGTACATATGTATGTATGTATGTAAGTATCTATCTATCTATCTATCTACATATATATATATATATATATACATATATATATATATATATATACATATATATATATATATATATATATATATATATATATATATATATATATATATATATATATATATATCTACATATACGTAAATATACATGTGTGTATGCATATGTATATCTGCATACGTCTAAATACCTATCTACATAACTATATATATATCTATATATACTTACATTTATGCGTATATTCATATTTATAAATATGTATGTGTGCGCACGTGTCAGTGTGTGTGTGTGTATGTTGGGTATTTGTGCGTGTATGTGTGTAAGTTTGTATGTATTTGTGCATTTGTTATCTTAGACTTAGCAGCAGTCTTACTAAGGATGGTACACTCAACTGGATTAATTTTATTGACAGAAACACAAGTAATTGAGGAACTACCAGAGCTAATAGAAACAGACTTCCCTTGCGCGGCGTAGCGAAACGCATTTCGGTTGTGGCCGTGCTATGATATGTCTATATATCTTCTTATTCTAGGACTTGCATTAGCTATTCGACTGTGGCCATACTGGCTGACCGACTTGAACGATTTTAGACAAACGGGGCGACTCCTAGTAGTATTGTAATTGTATGTGTGTGTATGATTATCGAAGGGCTAAACTAATCGTTTCCGTTATAGGAACAAGGCCTGAAATTAAGGAAAGGGGT
The DNA here is from genome assembly GCF_046866305.1 of Octopus bimaculoides. NCBI lineage: Eukaryota > Metazoa > Mollusca > Cephalopoda > Octopoda > Octopodidae > Octopus > Octopus bimaculoides. The sequence goes on along the minus strand of NC_142938.1, from coordinate 20,204,266 downwards.
TAAGTCGATCACATCGACCCCCGTACACTACTGGTGCTTACTTTATCGACCCCGAAAAGATGAAAGAAAGGTAAAGCCGACCTCGGTGGAATTCGAACTCAGAACGTTAAGACTGTTGAAATGCCGCTAATCATTTAGTCCGGCGTGCAAACAATTCTGTTAGCTCGCCGCTGGAATAATTATCGGCGAGGTATAAGAAAGTTAAGTATAATGAAGTCGAATCAAGTTTAATAATATTGGTTTCATATTTTGGCACAAGGCCAGCAATTTAGAGGGGCGGAGTAAGTCGACTACATCAACACCCAACGCTCAACTGGTACGTATTCTATCGACCCCCAAAAAGGCGATAGAAAAAATGTCAATCCCCGGAGGAATTTG
>NC_142938.1:20183888-20196388 GCF_046866305.1 Octopus bimaculoides | reverse complement strand
AGTCAAATGTATGGACCCCAGGGCTTCGTTTTTAAATCTAGTTCTTATTCGATGTCCCTTTTGCCAAACTGCTAAGTTACAGGGACAGGTGTGTATATATATTATTTTGTATATGTATATTATTTTGTGAGCGTGTGTGTCGGTGCGTATGTGTGTGTGTGTGTGCGCGCACGCATGCGCCTGTATGTTTATCTTCTGGCAATTATTTGTGTAAAGCAATCATTGGATACACAATAAGGTTTATTTATTCTTTTTTTTTAAATCTTATCCCTTACCGTTGCCTGCTAAACTTCTATATAAGCAAAAAAAAAAAAAAAATAAAAAATAATAATAATAAAGATACGAGCTTAAGAAAAAGGACATCATTTGGCCCACAACATAAATTAATTTTAAAGGTATATTTTAGTGCATCGAAAGATATATACAAAACAATGTTCCATGAGGTTTTCTGAAAGCAAAAATTAAATTTAAAGAATTTAATGATTGGTTTCAAAGAAAATTGAAATTTATTTACAATTAATTATTTACTTTTGAAATTATTATTTTTTTTTTTTAATTAGTTATTGTTGACACTTGACGCTGAGTTTTGGCTTTAACCAACTAAGTGGTAAATTGCATTTCGACGAGATTTTTTGTCGCATACGTCAATCTGTACGTCACAAGGTTCACTTTGAAAATTATAAATCATATATTTGTGATACATATAGATACATATAGATACATACAGATACATATAGATACATATAGATACATACATAAGACATACAAACATAAGACATACAAACACACATACATACATGACAGAGTGAGATGTTATATATATGTGTAATATGTATACATATGTTTCTATATATATACATATATGTATAATATGTATACATATGTATATAAGCGTGTGTATGTGTGTGTGTGTATGTGTGTGTGTGTGTGTATTGAGAGAGACATAGATAGATGGAAAAGAGGGAGAGAGAGAGGTAATATAGTTAAAGATATACATAGATTGATAGAGATAAATACACGCACGCATGTATGTATGGATGAGTGTATACATATATATATATATATATATATATGTGTGTGTGTGTGTGTGTGTGTGTGTGTGCGTATTGATACTGGGGCATCTGTATATATCAACACATGTGTGTATTACCGTGAGTGTATATGTGTTCTCATATCTGAATTAGCCATCGTCGCTGAGGTCATGTAAAAATATACATATATCCCTTGCTAAAATTCTGATAATTACTTCCAACTTCTCTTTCTCTCTCTCTCTCTCTCTCTCTCTCTCTATGTCGATCCATTCAAAGATGAAACCATCTAAAGCCTATCTACCCACCCATCCACCCATTATTCCATTTATCCATCCATCTGTCCGTCTGTCCGTCCGCCCGCCCGTCCGTCCGCCCGCCCGTCCATTCTTCCATTCCTTCATACATTGAACATATATCTACATTTTGTCCACCATCCACTCATGTCCGTCTGTATACAATTCTGTTCGTCTATCCATCTGTTTATCCCTCCTTCCATCCGTGCATCCATGCATCCATACATCCATTCATCCATTGAATATCTAAAGACTATCATCAGTGTCTCACATAACAGAATGGAAAAGTTTTTATGCAATGGCTGATATACGTGCAGACGACATCAAACTACATTCACCGCCGCCATTAAAATTGTATACCATAACAGCCTGTCAACGGAGCACTTTATGTCACCCAGTTATTATTATTATTATTATTATTATTATTATTATTATTATTATTATTATTATTATTATTATTATTATTATTATTATTATTTTTATATTAAGGCGGTGAGCTGGCAGCCCGTCGCTCCGATCTGAGTTCAAATTCCGCTGGGGTCGACTTTCCCTTTTATCCTTTCAGAGTCGATAAAACAAGTACCTGTAGAACACTGAAGTCGATGTAATCGACTCATCCCCGCCCCAAAATGGCCGCCATTGTGGCAACATTTGAAACTATTATTATTGTTATTATTATTATTATTATTATTATTATTATTATTATTATTATCATCATCAAAGCGGCGAGTTGGCAGAATAGTTAACACTCCGGACAAAATACTTAGAGGCATTTCATGTGTCCTTATGTTCTAAGTTCAAATTCACGCCGGGCGAGTATGCTAAGCGGCATTTCGTCTGTCTTCACGTTCCGAGTTCAAATACTGCCTGAGTCGACTTTGCCTTTAATTTTTTCAGGGTCGATAAAAACAAGTACCAGTTGAACACTGGAGTCGATGTAATCAACTAGTCTCCTTCCCACCAAATTTCAGGCCTTGTGCCTTAAGTAGAAAGGAACAGAATTAATTATTATTATTATTATTATTATTATCATTATTATTATTATTATTATTATTATTATTATTATTATTATTATCATTATTGTTGTTATTAGTCTTCTTCTTCTTCTTCTTCTTCTTCTTCTTCTTCTTCTTCTTCTTCTTCTTCTTCTTCTTCTTCTTCTTCTTCTTCTTCTTATTATTATTATTATTATTATTATTATTATTATTATTATTATTATCATCATCATCATCATCATCATCATCATTATTATTATTATTATAAATTTGCCTGTTGCTTTGTATTTATACAAGTTGACAGGTTTCACCCAGAGACCTCAAGAGACAGCCAGTTAGAAGTTCAAGCCGATATTATGCTGAAGGTACCATATTTTTGGCTTCGTTATTGTCGTTGTTGCTGTTGTTGTTGTTGTTGTTAACAATGTGGAAGAATAATTAGGTCGGCGGAAAAACTGCTTAACCTTATCCGCTCCAAATTGAGGGAGTTTGAATTCAGTATATCTTGACGAGTATGCAAAGATATTGGACATACGATGACGCTGATCGCGTGTATATCTTTAAATACTCGGGAACGTATACGAAATACTACGCCTCAGAGTAACCATAAGCAAAATTATCTTTTACTTTTAAGTTCGAAGAGGTTGAACGAAAGGGAGATAATAATGGTGCGCGAGCGCGTATGCGTAAGTGAGAATGGTGTGTGAGTGTGTATGCGTGTATGTGTGAATGGGGGCGAGTGAGTGTGGCGTGTATAACGTTTGTGTGTGTGTGAGCGTGTGGGTGTGTGTGTGAGTGTGTGTGTGTGTGTCTGTAACCAAATAGTGTGCATGCGTATAGTATATGTTTGGCGAAGAAAGTTATCTTTTCGTATGCGTGTGGTGCTACCTCATTTGTGTTATGCGGAATATATTCCATCAATATTGCACAAATGATGTTGGCATCAATTTTAAAATCCATCCAAGACTTGGCCCCAGTGTTATCCACCCACTACAAAATTCAAACTCGGTACACATAGTAGCATTACGTCACAATTACTTTACCTCAACCGGTCCAGCTCTCTTTAAGACTATACCAAAATACGTCAAAACGGAAACGGATGCCATAAAATCCAAATGTTCACAGGACAAATTACTTTAAAAAATCCCGGACCATCCTCCTACATCCGGATATGTCTCCAAAAATAATAACTCTTTGTTAGAGTGGGCTATGGTGCCCCATAAATGACTAAAAGACTTCACCAGGTGGTGCTATTGAGTTATACTGGCCGAAACCTATCAAAGTTATCAAAGTTATATGTGTTGTGTGTGTGAAGTTAGTGATGAGTTGTTGAACAGTGTGTAAGGGTGTGTGTATTGTGGTGCGTGTGTGGTGATAGTACCGAGGTGGGCGGTAAGCAGGTGTGTAGATGAAGGTGTGGGGTAGTCGAATGTGGGACGTGAGTAGGAATATGCGTAGGTTTGATGACATAGATGTATATATGTATATACATATAAGAGACAGGTGTACGTACGCCGCTATATATATATATATATATATATATATATATATATATAATACAGAATGGGACAAGAACGCAAAACATCAAGTCAGTTAGGTGACACAAGAAAGAGACAAAACATACAAATAGGCGATACAAAGAAAACAGGGACAGGTCATTCGGAGTTTTCTCTCTTCAATCGAGATCCAGATTAACTTTGCAATTTCCGCTGGTTCAGTTTTCGCCAACCAGATCCACTCATGAAGCTTTGGCCAGGCCGAAGCCATAGTAGAAAATACTCGCTCAAGGTGCCATACAATTGGACTGAACCCGAAAGCATATGGTAAGGAAGCAAACTTTCTATCACATATCCACGCCTGCATCTATGCACGTACATACCTACATGCATACATACACACATGCATACATACATACATACATACACACATATACATGCATACATACATTGGGATACACACATGCACACATAATCTAGTGCGCTAAATTATTTTTTTTAATAGTGTTTAATATTTTTATCCCGTACTTCATTAGTAAAACTAATGAAGAGTGTTACGAGTTAAACCCCTTCTGGGGAACGAAAATGTTAAAGTTCTTTGGATCCACTCTTTCAATATATTTTCAGTGAAATTTTAATTATTTTTACTATCAAAATCTATATTTAATATACGAAACATATGTTAAGCCGATGCTTCTATTTAATATGTTTCGGCTTATTTCAATCAAAATGACAGCACTTCTGACTGCATAGTTTTACTAATCTGCGTATATATATATATACATATATATATATAGGTAAATACATAGATAAATACATACATTAATGCATACATACATACATACATACATACATACATACATATATGCGTGTATTTGTGTGTATGTGTTTATGAGTGTGTGTGTGTGTGTGTGTGTGTGTGTGTGTGTGTGTGTGTGTGTGTGTGTGTGTGTTTACAAATTAGAGAAAGTATATATTAATATCAATCTGGGCAGTGAGAGTCTCGAACAAGTTAAATCGTACAAGTATCTTTCAGCACGAATCTCTGATGAAGCCATATTTAAGGATGAAAGGGTCTTTTCTGCTTGGCTGCACCTGTGGAAATTTTAAAGCTTAGTGAAAATTTGAAAATTTGGTGTACTGATGTAATTTTCCACGCTGAATCTCAAGAGATATTCTTTTATTCTTTTACCTGTTTCAGTCATTTCAGTGCAGCCATGCTGAAGCACCGCCTTTTGTTGAACAAATCGTGCCCAGGACTTATTATTTGTAAGTCTAGTACTTATTCTATCGTTCTCTCTTGCCAAACTGCGAAGTGACGGGGATGTAAATACACCAATATCGGTTGTCAGGCGTTGTTGGGTGGGGGACAGCACAGCCACCGAATACATACATACATACATACATATTTACATATACATACATACATACATATATATATATATATATATATATATATATATATATATATATATATATACGACGGGCCATTTTCAGTGTCCGTGTGCCAAATCCACTCACAAGACTGTGCATGGCCCGAGGCTATAGTAGAAGACACTTGCCCAAGGTGCCACGCAGTGGGATTGAACCTGAAACCATATGGTTGAGAAGCAAGCTTCTTACCACACAGCTACTTCACATTTTGTAGAATTTATTTTTTGTACGTCACTGCACGTGTTGTCAACTGTACACGAATGACCACTTCATACCAACATGTGGGATAAGCGTTCAATAAGCAAAGAATTACTACGTGATTAAACACCTTTATAACAGCTTAGCTTGTTTATATGGAAATGAGCGTGTCTGTGGCTTTCGATTAGCTAAAATTATTCAAAAGTTGCAAACTTTAAAATCTATTAACACTTTATTTATTGCTTTATGGCGAAAATGAATTTCATGCCAATGGTTACCATACAAAACTACATAATTACACCAAATAGGAAATTAATTGGCAGAAAATTTGAAGAAATTGAAAAGGGGCAGTCAAACAGAAACGATCCGAAAGAAATTAGGACCCGGCTAACCATTGCGAAAACGTCTATGGGAAAGCTTAACATTTAAGGAAGCAAATGCGTTCCAAGTTAAAAACAAGGCTAACGCAACCGTTCGTTTAGCCAGTTGGCACTTATGGTTTTGAAACATGAACATCTGAACGTTGTGAAAAAATAAAAACTCGTCTATTATGGTAATGTTCGAAGAAGCAGGTAAAAATCACAATTAGTGGGCAATATCACGAGCTGGTTTGAAAAATGTGGCAAGGTAGCAGGAAAGATCGCATTTAATCGAGAAGACTCACGGTGTGGTGTGATCAACGGGTTTCAGGAGTACAATACACGATGACGATAATGCGAAATTGATAATCACCAATTAGTTGATAACTGATGAAGAATTGGGTACCTTCTGTGTTTGTCCCCCGTCCGGTTGTACGCTCAGTATACGTTATGCCGTTTGTTTTCTTACCATATATTTTTTATTTATTATGTGTGTGTGTGTGTGTGTTTGTGTGTGTGTATGTGTGTGCGTATTCAAATATTCTTTTCTACTCTAGGCAAAGGGCCCCAAATTTTTGGGGAGGGGGTCAGTCGATTAGATCGATTCCAGTACGCAACGAGTACTTAATTTATCGATCCCGAAAGGATAAAAGGCAAAGTCGACTTCAGCGGAATTTGAACTCAGAACGTACCGCTAACGTGTATTCATATATTGCTTAAAAGAAGTTTGAGGGATACAAACAGTATCCAACAGACGTACAAAGCTATGAGTTGACCTACTACATTTGTAGGAGGCGCTTAGTAGCGTAAATGAATATATTCTTGTCAGTGCATCTGGTGTTAAAACACCGGGTGCACTGCATGGTATGTTCGGTAAGAAGATTGCTTCCCAAACACATGATTCTAGGTTCAGTCCTATTACGTCGAGCGTCTTCTACTATTGCCTCGGCCGATCAAAGCTTTGTGAATGGAATTGGTAGACGTAGACTGAAAGAAGTCAGTCATATATATATATATATATATATATATATATATATAGGCAGTGCTCCAGCAAGGCCACAGTGAAATGACTGAAAGAAGTAAAAGTATAAAAGAAGAATATATATATATATATATATATATATATATATACACACACACAGATAACTTTCTAATAGCCTCACAGTTGATTCTGCTATAATATGCAATGGACTCGAAGTTTCCCCATAAATTGCACTCCATATTCGATTGTCCACTGCATGTTATAGCAGAAAAGCAGCTGAAAGCTAATGAAGTTCCTAAGATAATCATTTATTCCTTTGTCATCTCTCTGATATCTATCTATCTACCTACCTCTCTCTCTCTCTCTTTCTATATATATATATATATATATATATATATATATATATATATATATATATATACACACATACTAGCAATGCACCCAGGCCATGCCTGGGTGTTATCACCTACAGCCACATTGTATTATTTGTTCATTTCTTATGGCCAGAATCGGCACACAAGGAGTATAAAGCAAACAACGCTTCTATATAAACATGCTTTTCGGTCATTTTCTGATGAACAACGCTGCAGTTTCTATCTACCAAATTCAGTCACAAGTTTGTGGTTGGCCGAGGGCTATAATAGAAAACACTTGCCCAAGGTACCATGCAGAGAGACTGAACGTGGAACCATATGGTTAGGAAGCAAATTTCCCAATTACACCGTCATTCTTGCACCTAATATATGTGTGTATGTTTGTTTTAACTTCTTAAATCGAGTGTTGTGTTCCAGTATGTCTCAAAGCTAGCAGTTCAAGCAGAGATCTATAACATAAATGCCAGATTGAAATATGTACTGAGGTCAGTATGAGGAATTAAATTTTTGAATGTGATACTCCATCGTGACGACAGTCGAAATACTAAACCCAGTAAAATAATGTTTAAAGACTTAATGGCTTCAAATTTGAGGTAATGGATTACTAAAAGCATTACCTTCATCAGCAAGCATTACCGTTTGACGTGTTGAAGATTTTTTCAATCGATAATACTTACTGATGAAGGTAAGGCTTTTCCCCAGAACCAGAAATCACGATGCAGGTATATCCAAATACCAAAAATATATAGCATTGTATTATGTAGGAATGTTAAAAATTATTCAACACGTTCGCCCGACTACTGTTGATTTTCTGCCGTATTTTTCATGTTATACTGGTGGTTTAAATGAGGATTTTAGCTCCTCTTTCTAGCATTCAGACGCCTTGTGCACCCTTATGTCATTTATATATACATACATATCTATCTATTTATCTATCTATCTATATATATATATGTATATATGTATGTATATAGGGAGAATTCACAAACAAAAGACGAAGACAGGTGATGTAGAAAGAAAACAAACAGATGTATTAGTATAACGCTCGGGAATTGAAAAAGTCTTTAACGTTTCGAGCCTACGCTCTTCCACAGAAAAGAACACAGAAAGAAACAAGGAGAGAAAAAAATATGTATAGTGGCTAGCGATCTCTCTCTATATATATACATAATATATATACATGTACATATATACATGTACGATCTATATATATACATATACATATACATATACATATACATATACATATACATAAATAGAAATATGTTTCAAAAAGAAAATAGAAACCACACGTGGAAAAAATATGGGGAAAGTAAGAAGAAAAAAAGCGAAAATGCACATTGAATATCAAAAAATAAATTTTATATATATATGTATATATATATATATATATATATATATATATATATATATATATATATATATATATATATATATATATATATATATATATTGTCCATTTTTTCCTGTCTTGGTTTGTGTTTGCCACCTTGGAATCCTCTGTGTAGTTGGTTGATCCACTACTCAGGAAGAGACTATTCTAGAGTACGTCCTGTCTGGTCTTCGAAACGTCTAGATAGAATAGAGACAGCTGATGAAGGGATATTCCAAGGGGCTTTCCGTTTTCCTATGTGTTCGTTCCGTTGTCTGTAGTTTATTGTTCTAACGTCCTGTACCCTGATATGCATGTATATACACATGTAGATGTAAGTATGTACATATATGTGTGTATACATGTATATATATTCTTTGTATTATTACATTATTGAACGCACACGTCCTATTTTACAAGTAAGTCAACTATTATTCTGACGTGACTATCTTTCTATCTATCTATCTATCTGTCTATCTATCTATCTATCTTTCTATCTATGTATCTATCTGTCTTCCTCCATCTTTCTATCTATGCCTCTGTCCTGGCCTCTACTTCACTGCTATACCCTTCTGTCCCTTCCTCCTTGTTCCACTTCCTCCCTCCACCATCCTCTCTATCTATTTATCTATCTGTCTTCCTCTATCTTCCTATCTACCCTTCTGTCCTGGCCTCTACTTCACTGCTTCTGTCCCTTCCTCCTTGTTCCATTTCCTCCCTCCACCATCCTCTCTGCTCTCGTGTGACCTGTGGTCAACTTTCTTTTCACTCCAGCCGCTGTGAAGGCAAGACGAACTACTAGCGTTCTACCTCAGATTTGCGTTTGGCCGTACGGCTTTTGAATGTTGTTTTCACTGTCCATTTTTTCCTGTCTTGGTTTGTGTTTGCCACCTTGGAATCCTCTGTGTAGTTGGTTGATCCACTACTCAGGAAGAGACTATTCTAGAGTACGTCCTGTCTGGTCTTCGAAACGTCTAGATAGAATAGAGACAGCTGATGAAGGGATATTCCAAGGGGCTTTCCGTTTTCCTATGTGTTCGTTCCGTTGTCTGTAGTTTATTGTTCTAACGTCCTGTACCCTGATATGCATGTATATACACATGTAGATGTAAGTATGTACATATATGTGTGTATACATGTATATATATTCTTTGTATATATATATATATATATATATATATATATATATATACGTATATACGTATATAGTGGGGAGAGAAAGAAAGAGACAGAGATAGAGAGCAAACACTAGCTGTTAAAAACATTTTCTGTCATTTCTGTTTTTATACATGTATTTATTTATTTTTCCTTTCATTTATTGTTTTGTTCTGTTCGGATCATTGTATTTATCGACCGATTATTTTGAATTTGTGGTTAATTACGGCGTTTCGCTTATTTTTTCCTTTTTCTCTTTTGTTTTTTGTTTTTGTCTTTTTTTTGTTTGTTTTGATGTAACTATGTTATGAAATGAAGTGATAATAGCATCTTGGACGAAGCTCTATATTTCTGAAAATACAAGTTCATCTGGTAAATGGACATAAACCTGATGAGTCGATATATTTGTGGTATTAGTACTATGATACTTATGTCATGTACTGTTACACATAAACAATAATAACAGAGCAATACACTTCTGATAAGATATCAAGGAATCTATTCTATTATTCTTTTACTTGTTTCAGTCGTTTGGTTGCGGCTAAGCTGGAGCACGCCTTTAAGGGATTTTAGTTGAACAAATCGACACCAGGACATATTTGTTAAGTCTAGCACTTATCTTATCGCTTTCTTTTGTCGAACTGCTAGATTATGGGGACGTAAACACTCCAGCATCGGTTGTCAAGTAGTGATGGGGGAACAAATACAGACACACCGACACATACAAACACACACATATATTTTTTCAAATATAGTTAACTGTCCCAAGGATCTCACACATTTTCCAATATGTATATATATATATATATTTCGTTTTTGGATTTGGTTTGCAAGATTTTTTATGTGATTTCGTGTGTTGAAGCATATTCTGTTGTGTCTGGGGAAAGTCATTTTCTTATTGTGCCTTAAAATTTAACACACTGACCGTTAAAATTTCCACTTATATCTTATTTTTTTTTAATAAAAATAAGAAATAAGTAGAAATTTTAACGGTGAGTGTGTTAAATTTTAAGGCACGAAAAGAAAATGACTCTCCCCAAACACAACAGTATATATATATATATATACATATATATGTGTGTGTATATATATATATGTATATACGACGGGCTTGTTTCACTTTTTCTCTTTCAAATCCACTCACAAGGTTTTGGTCGGCCCGAAGCTATAGTAAAAGAACACTTGACCAAAGTGTTATGCAGTGAAACTGAACCCGGAACCATGTGATTAGGAAGCAAGCTTCTTACCACACAGCCAGCTTATTGCTCACTCCATTCTTCTTGTCAATGTTTATATAAATAAACTAAGTCAATGAACTCGTAGAATCGCTGGCGCGCCGGAAAAAATGCTTCGCGGCATTTCATCTGTCTTTATGTTCTAAGTTTAAATTCCACCGAGGTCACCTACCCCTTTTTTTGGGGCCGGTAAAATAAGTACCAGTTGAACTCTGGAGCCGAAATAATCTACTTCATCCTTCCTCCAAATTTGTTGGCTGTGTGCCAAAATTTGACAAGGCGGGGATCTTGCAGAACTTTTAGGGCACTGTGCAAAATGCTAAGCAGCGTTTCGTCCGTCTTTACATTTGGAATGTCAAATTTCACCGAGGTCGACTTTGCTTTTTATCATTTCGCAATCAATAAAGCAAGTACCAGTCGAGTATTGGGCTCAATGTACTCGACTTGCCCTTTCACCCGAACTTCATGGCATTGAACCAAACCTTGAAAGCAATATTTATATAAACAATACGGATATTTACGGATTTCCGACCCTATGCATTTTCTTTATGTGAATTATACAATTATATATACATACATACATACATACATACATATATATATATATATATATATATATATATATATATATATATATATATAATTTAATTATCCCCTGGTTACTTAGATACTTCAGACTACCCCTTGAATATTGAAGCAATCCTATCATATATACATATGCACACGCATTTGTGGGTGTAAATATTTTTATATCTATATACATATATATATAACACATATATGTATATATACATAATACATGAAGCTATATACTTCCATAATTGCATAAATATACATATACATAGATGTATATGAATTAAATTCAACTACTTTTATATCACCAAAATGATAAATTGAAAACTTTTCTAGTTTGTATATATGCGTTTACATGCATTATGTTGTCGTGTAATTCATGAAATAGCTCTCTGTTTTTCATATCTTGTTGATGTTTATATTTAAATGAGTTAAAATTCATGATCTATCTGATTTCTAAAAAAAAGAGATATTGTCGGAGCTCTTGACAAGTGCTTCGCACTCTAAAACTGCTGATAACGTTTCCAGGGGGTAAAATCGCGAAAATTATGGTGATATTCCGAAACCAAAGTAACAGCAAGTCTTGCAAACATAATTTTAGATTGGAGGCAAAACTCACAGAGAAGGAAAGCTGAATTGTTAAACGTATTGCTTTCTAAAACCATTTAACAACGGCAGCAAATGTGACAACAGATACAAACCTGCACCTTGCCAATCCTTTTATCAGACCAGACATTTTGTCCTTAGCTCCGTAAAACTGGATACAACGAGAGAGATGTAATTACTAAAGCTCTCCCCTCCACCATTAACAGTGATAAGTAGAAAAACATGGCACTTAGATTATCAGAAGTGGTTAATGACTCAATAGACTTGTTAATAGAAATTGAAAAAAATGTGGCACCTCAAGGCGACTACCAAGCCAGTGATTGTAGGATCTCTAGGAATGATAAAAAAAAGATACTGAAACCTATTTGAAAATGATACCAGGATTACCATCCATACA
>NC_142938.1:20158888-20173888 GCF_046866305.1 Octopus bimaculoides | reverse complement strand
ATCAGGTGCAGGAGAAGAGCCATGCAAGGAACGTGAAGAGAGCAAAGCATAAAGACAGAAAATCACGGTGGTGCTCCAGCATGACCACAGCCACTTGGCTGAAACCCATAAATAAATAAATATATATATATATATAATTATATAAATATATGTATATATATATATATATATATATATATATATATATATATATATATATAATTATATATATATATATATATATATATATATATATATATATATATATATATATATATATAAATATATATATATATTTATTTATATATATATATGTATATATATGTATGTATATATATATATATATATATATATATATATATATATATATATATATATATATATATATATATATATATATATATATATATATATATATATATATATATATATATATATATATATATATATATATATATATATATATATATATATATATATATATACTTGATTGGTACCAGTTATATGATGTGTTACCTTGGAAGTATACTTTTGCCATCATGGGTAATATCGAGCTACGGCATACATGCAATAATTTGAACTTTTCGTTTTATTGAAATTTCTTGGTGCGTATACAAAATAATGAAATGAATATTAATTTTTTAAAAATAATAATATTTATTAAACTTAAAATGAAATAAAGCGAATATCATATTTCTGTACTTGTAATAAATATGTTATTATTTTTTAAAATGATATTGACATAATCGCAAATTCCTCCATCAAAACCTAAAACAATGTGTATCTTTCAGAAAGTTATATTACACTCATCTTGCACTTCTCTCTTTCTCTCTCTCTCTCTCTCTGTTTTCCTCTCACTCCCCTCTCTCTGTACGATGTAAAGCGTGACTAGAGAAATAAAAAAAAAGCATTTCGTCGGTTATAATGACCAGTCCTCCAGTCAATCAGTTCACCGGAACATCCTGCTTGTGACTGAGTACTCCACAGACATGCGTACTCATAAGATAGTTCTAAGGGAGATTCAGCGTGACACGGAATGTAACACGGCCGATCCTATGAAATACAGATACAACTCGTTTTTATCAGCTGAGTGGACTGGAGCAATGTGAAATAAAGTGTCTTGCTCAAGGACACAACAAGCCACCGGGAACCGAACTCACGACCTTACGAACGTGAGCCGAATACCCCAACCTCTAAACTTCGCGCCGTCACCTATTTGGAAAAACCGACCAGCCAGTCAAGTACATTTATATCGGTTACCATCAAATAGAGTTGAGTGCTGCACCGAAAGTAATGCGCAAATGGGCGTAACTATTATTTTTTTTTTACCTAACATGGCCGTTCACATTGCACGTGTTAGTAGAATGACTTTTCTATACTAAATCTTGTTGTTCTTTACTACTGGCAAACAATGGCCTCCAAGCAGGGCTCGATTACAACCCATTGAGGCCCCAAGCACTTAAAAATTTTGGTGGCCCCATATATATGTAATTCAAAATATAAGCAATGATAAACCATAAAATACGTTTTAATTTTCAAAATGAAACAAAACTAATAGCCAAATGGAAAATAATGTTTATTTTTGTATACTTCTACTAGCTTTCTCCTACTTTTCGATTGCAAAGTCTTTGACCAGATCCTGAAAATTAATCATACGTGACACATTCGTTTCGATGCTTAGAAGAGATAAGACATCCCGAATATTATTTTAACAATTTTAATGTTATTTCTTTTGTGCCTTACACCATTTACCATTTTTGTGGTTCCCCCTTACCTTGATGCCCTAAGTATGTGCTTATTTTTAAAAGTAATACCTCTCGGTATTGATACTGCCTCTGTCGCTAATATATATTATTTTGCTCAGTGGTTCATCCAGCACTACCTCCAAGCTGGAGCAACATATTACCATTGATGAAGGAGGAGTGCAGGGTGTCCGACATCCAGAGAAGACTACAGTTTGTTAAAGAAAATAATACCACTGTGAAGAGCATCATTATACAGACAGGCAAACAAGTTTAAAGAAGGGCAAACCAACATTGGTTTCAAATTTTGGTACAAACCCAGTAGGTTTTGGGGTGAGGCTAAGTCAGTTGGTACTTATTTTATCGACTCCGAAAGGATGAGAGACAAAATCGACCTCGGCAGAATTTGAATAAAGAACGTAAGGACGAACGAAATACCGCAAAGCATTTTGCCAGGCGATTCTGCCAGTTCACCGCCGTATAGGAAAACCAATATTGAAGACAAACTAACATTACAGATAAACCAATATTACAGACAAACTACTCAGTGGCCATAAACTTCTGACTCTGACGCGAATCACCTGCAAGTGGACGAATACATTCGCGTGGACAGGTGAATCACAATCCACAAACTTACCGAGCAACTGGACTGTAGTCACAATATGATAGTAATGCTTTAGAAAAAAATGTTAGATATTGAAAAGTTTGTGTGAAGTGGACACCTCGGCACCCGAGTTGAAGGAGAGAAGAGTGGAAATTAGATTTGTTCAGCTGGAAGCATTTGAAGGCCAGGGAACACGTTTTCTTCTCTCTTTTTTTTTTTTTTTTTTTTTTACCAATGTGCTAAGAGAAAATAAAACCTGGGCACATGTTTCTGATCCGATAAGCAAAGACTCAGTCCATAGAATAGATATATCTTTTCTTCAGAGCTTATACAATTCAAGAGCCAACGACAGTTTAACCCCCCCCCCCCCCACCAAATAAAGCGTGGTAACTTTTCTTTGAAATGATGTCAACAACATATAATAATTTATATAATTTATATAATATATAATTTATATAATAAATAATTTATATAAATATATAATTTAAAAGTTTGTTTCGGTTTCCGTGCTACCTCAAGGTTTGCAGGCCCCTAAAGGAACCTGTCTTCTCCAGGCTTCTGGAATGGCTAGATGAATGGAGAGGTCTCAGAAGTCCAAGATGACGACCAGAAGATGGGCTGCTATTGATCAAGGAGGGTCACTAATAACGAACTTAATAAATTATTACCTACAAACAATTGCATAATAAATATTACCCCAAATTACAAAAAGACTTGTGAAAACGGAATGATCTAAAATCTCAGTAAGCAATTCAACTAAAATAGTAAGTTGATAATACGTTTAAATGGTAAGTTAAATGTGAATCGTATATCACAATAAATGATCACAAAAATAATACTGTTGCGTATCAAATCTATGTTAATTAATAACGAAAATGAAAAGCGAAATAGGATTAGTAATGAACACTATCATAAGGATTATTGATAAAAGCGTTCTGAAAGCAAATAGATTCCAGAAATAGAATAACGGTAATGCTATAATTTATAAGTGCTAGCAACAAACGATTGTAAGTTTAGTAAATTCGACATTGTCGACGTTTATCCTTCGATTTCTAAATCTTTCCATAGGCGCAGGATTGGGTGGGTAGTAAGAAGTTTGCTTCCCAACCACATGGTTCCGGACTCAAACCACACTGTGTGGCACCTTGGGTATTTTCTTCTATAGCCTCGGGACGACCAAAGCCTTGTGAGTGGAATCGGTAGACAGAAACTAAAAGAAGCCCGTCATATATGCATAAACACACACACACACACACACACACACACACACACACACACACACACACACACACACACACACACGCACACACACACACACACACAAAATTGCGTTAACTGTTTCTGCAAAAATAAGAGTATCGACAACTGCAGACTCCCACCTTGTAATACTAAGAGATCCTATAGGATTATTAGCTCAAACCCTTTTTTTCCCACAAACATTAAGTAAAATATTACTAAATATTTTCTATTTGCAACTTCCACAGAAAACGCTTCACCGGAAACTGTCATTAATCACGAATGTAAATTAACGTAGGCTACAATCATATGTAGAAATACAAATGCATGTCCACTTGATCAGTCTTGCAATGCGGAAGCAATATTATATCAAACAGAAGTCATTTATATCTTAAATATAACCATTCTACACGGCATAAGTATTGCAAAGGTATGTAGGAAGCTTGCTTTACGCATTGTCATGGTTCATTCAAACATCAGACATTGTGGAGTTACATCTAACATTTGAAAGAGTGTACTGTTGGTTTGGATATCAATGGAAAATGCTATGGAAGAGCAGCTCGTACCTTAATGAGTTGGAAACACGCAAAAGTTGTACAACAGAAGAAAGGATAAGATTGAATGACATAAAAATTTCCAGTAATTATTTGAAAGCAAGAAGTTATAAGAAATGTAACTATTTCCATAAATATCTGTCAAATATAAGAAATCCACATCAATTGAACTAAACAAACTAAAAGTGATCTATTATAATTGGGCTGTTTCATCGTAAATGTGTAATTCTTTAATTTAATAGTTTAGATATTGACTGCGTTAAATATTTGATCTAAGTGTGCTTGCATATTACAAAAACAAAAAAAAAGCCTAGCTGTTGAATGGTTATACAATTTTTTGAATTCAAATTTAAACTTCAAATATAAAATCCGTGCATTCAAATATAAAATTCGCATATTTGACACAAAAAATTCTGAATTCAATGTCGCCATTTTTCGTTTTTGCAGCCTTTCATACTGTGAGCGTAAACATAGTGACAAGATGTTAAATATGTGACAGTCAGTTGGTACGTTTTAAACGTTGTAGCATGATATCCATGCAAGTATATAGTGAAAATTTCCATGAGCTTAACTGAAATACACACAGCAAATTATTATTAGACAAAATATCTTTTACATATGAGAAGACTAGCTATCATACAACATAAGGGAGGACAATGTGAAAGGGCTTATAGTTAAAAATAGAAGTTTATGGTGGATGCTTCAGTTCACGACGGCTGTATTTAATGCTAAAGAGTCATACGTATAACGTTATAATGCATTTTATTAATGTATACTGATTAACTCTATGTAAAAAAGAAATAGACAAAGGCAGCAAACCATTAGATTCCAGAAGATAAGTTTGTAAGAAACTTATACCAATGGATTTGTAATAGTTTCGCTATCACATATAAAGCGTACCGCTGACAAAATTCATTCGCGGATTCACCAAAGTTGATGTTCTGGAATACGGTTTATCAAATATACACAACTACAACTGACTCGTACTTCAACATAATAATGAAGGCGAAGAAGTCATTATTTTATGATAATTTCCTCTGGGTTAAAAAAACACACAAATATGATGCGTAAGACACCAATCTAGGCCAATACAGGCATTGCTGCATCCAATATGAACAGACACGATACGGACAAATGTAGAAAAACACTAATTAACATATTTAAGTGGATTAATCTACTGATTAAAATAGACACTAAACTTAAAACAGTAAATTTCACAGGCATTACACAAAAGCCGAATAAAGGTAAGTACTACCCATATCTTTTGTTGAAGCATACCCATGCTATATAAGTTCATTAAGAAGCGGGGATTTCAATGAGAAGCTAACGCATATAAACCTATTCAAACACTAATCGATGAAACAAGAAAATTATAAGGTTTAAACTTACCATACAATATAAAGGTCTCCTCAGATATAGTGCTATTTTTCGTAAAATTCCTAAGGACACACTTCCATTCTTCTTATAGATGCCAGTATTTATATTAACTGTTATTATAAATTATCCAGAATTACTACGCAATTATCCTAACACAAATATAGCTGTAGAGGTAATGATGAATACATAAGGATACTGATGAATACATGTTGAAGTTAGTGCTTCGAGCTGATGCACATATACATCGAGCTTGCTAACAGATAAGCAGATGAATATCCACAGCATTACCAATGAATATTTGGTATTCATAGGACAGAAAAATAACGATACCACCTGCAATCAAGTGGAGTAAAACTCTAAATGCGAAGCCATGCAACGGTTGCAGTAGATATTACCAAATGTGTACAACAGAGAAATTTAAGCTACTCACCCTGTTCGTTAATATTTTGAGCGGGAGTGAAGAAGCTTTTTCTACTCACCCCCAAACAACAATATGACAATTACAAACCTTTAGGCATTCTTACTCCAAATTCATTTCAAAGAGAAACCGGTTTAATGCCTGTCCATCTAGGCCAGGAACTGGAATAAAATAGCACCTAAATTTACGTATATATATATATATATATATATATATATATATAAATGAGAATGTGTGTCTGTCTGTCTGTGTGTGTGAATCCCTAAAACTCGAGAACTACGCAACCAATTTCATTCAAACTTTACAGATGCCTTACTTAGGGTTCCAGTGGTATTTTAGTCAAAAAAAATTTTAACTTCTTGCAGAGTTCGAGCCCACAGCAACATAATATCTCCTCCACTATTTAAGTATTACGTGTCAAAAGTGAAACAAAAACACTCATGTCAAATACTTTCACTTTAAAAATGAAACTATTCTACTAACTGAAACAATCACATTTCGATACTGTAATGACAGATTCTTTCAGAGAGAGAGAGAAAGAGAGAGAGAGAGAGAGAGAGAGAGAGAGAGAGAGAGAGAGAGAGAGAGAGAGAGAGAGAGAGAGAGAGAGAGAGAGAGAGATGTATATGTATACATATAGATGTATATGTACACGTTATTCCACTAACTGAAACAATCACATTTCGATACTGTAATGACAGATACTTTCAGAGAGAGAGAAAGTGAGAAAGAGAGAGAAAGAGATGTATATGTATACATATACATGTTTATGTACACGTATATGCATAGATATATATATATATAGATATAGATCTATATGCATACATGTATATGTATACACATGTGTAGATGTATATATATATATATATAGATGTACATGTAATATGTACACATATATACATATATATACATGCATACAGATATCTATACATATATACACCCATCACACACAAACACATGCACACAAACACACACATTAGTCATTTGTTTTCTTACCCAAAACTACGTCAAAAGTACTGAACGGATCTTTATGAAATTTGGAAATTATATTCTATGTATAACGGCCATAACTCCCATGAAAATTTATATATTTTTGATGTTGATGAAATTTTAACCCGAACATAACAGATGAGCATTATTTGTAATTCAACGGTACAACAGTGTAAGACTACCCTTTCAGATATACTTTCATTGTGATTTCTGCAATGTGGTGCATAAATTGTCAAGTAAATGAGACGCATCTTTGCCTCCACTGATTCACTTGCAAAGTGTTGAGTAAAATTATTTCGTTGCAGACATCCTTTGGGTCTTTTTATTATCACTACGACACACATAGTCCCCAGTTGGTAACATTGATTTCAAGGCCCGCCTAGATGAGAGACTGGCATTCCACTTAATGTCTATGTTCCATGCTGGCATGGATTGGAGAGTTATTAATGCAGAAATATGGTATCGTAGCTACTAACAGTTGAGGGTTGCGTAGTCTAGACGGCGTTTTTAGATTTCATTATTCTCTTTAACCCGGGCAAAGCCGGGTATTTCTGCTAGTATATATATATTATTTAAAAGAGTTCCAACTCTGTTTTTTATGTTTTATTTATATCCCTATAAAATTAATCTGGGATATAGAATATGGAATATATAATATAATATGATATAAATAGTAAAATGAAATGAAGTATTGAATGTCTTATTGAACATATGAAATATTGAGTATTAAATATAGAGAATTAAATATATAAAGGCTAGTACGCACTTTCATGCCTATTGGCATTCATCAGGCCTCGTCTGACAGACTGTATATATCACAATTTTTCACGTTCTAATTTTTAATGAAGGTGGTTTAATTTTAAAGAGATAATGACCAGAAGCAGTCACTTTAGCGTAGTACTTGTTACGAAAGTTGTAACGCGGAATCCGATTAAGGCAGCAAATATGTACATCGCAGAGGGCGTTTTCGTGATCAACTAATAACAGAAGCTGAATTTCATTTCAATCACAAATACACCGTCTTTAAAATAGAAAATGGCGTACTAGACTGATCTAAAAAAATGACCAGATGGTAACATTTGAAATTACGATCGAGTCTGAGCTCGGGTTAAATGACAATAATAACACAACTCAGTTCTTACTTCTGAGTGTTGTCTATATACTTGTTATTTCTGATCAACGAGCCCCACCAACAATATACCTATAAGCCATTTGGACAGATTCCATCTCATTCTGGTATAGAGTTTGTTGATACATACTGATAAATACATATATATACATACATACGTACACTCATATGCATATACATACATATATGTATTTATATGTATTTGTAAATATATATATATATATATATATATATATATATATATATATATATATATATATATATATATATATATATAAATATGTATATATTTGTAAATATATGCCTGCATCTACATATATCTGTATATATCTATTTATTCGTTTACATGTATATGTATATGTATATATATATATATATATATATATATATATATATATATATATATATGTTGCGTGGTATGATTTTCAACAAGTACCATAGCACTCGATCAAGGTTTTTTGTGGATTTTATTATGTGTGTGTGTATATGCGCGCGTGTGTGCGTGTGTGCATGTGCGTATGTGTGTATGTGCATGTTTGTTTGTGTGTTAGCGTGCGTGTGTCTGTGCGCGCACACGCGTGAGCGTGAAACAAAAGACAAACAACAGGAAATTGCTGATCGGAGAGCGAAGACGTCGAGTGGGCGAGAGACCAAGAACAAAGCAGAATTTGCAGCAGCGTTTGATTTCCATTGGCCGGGACGAATGGATTACCAACTTCAGAACAATATCAAGAGTTACAAGGAAGAGAAACAAACAAATGAAACACCTGAATGAAACTAGGAAAAAAAAAAAGCACACACACACACACACAACCGAAACAAAACAAAATGAAAAAACTAGAAAAAAAAAACACAACCAAAAATTGATTTAACACACCAAAGTTCTAGCAGTTATTTTTCTACAATTTCCATTCTATCGCCAGCATACCACAACTACCACTATCCTCCTCCTCCTCCTCCTGCTACTGCTACTGCTACTACTACTACTACTACTACTACTACTACTACTACTACTACTACTACTCATCATCATCATCATCATCATTATCACCATCACCACCATCATCATCATCGTCGTTATGATCATCATGATCATCCTGATTACCACCACCACCACCACCACCACCACCATCACCATCATCATCATCACCATCGTCATTATTATTATTAGGTTCCTTCCATTCCCCTCAATAATATTTAAATATTTTTGTTTTCTTACGTGTGTGTGTTTTATAAAAATATATTACATACTATGTGTGTGTATCTATCTATCTACACATACATATATAAATACATACACACACACACACACACACACACACATACATACATATATATATATATATATATATATATATATATATATATATATATATATATATATATATATATATAATAGATATATGTATGCATGTGTATATATATATATATATATATATATATATATACATATATATATATTATGTATATGTATTTATGTATATATGTACGTATATACACACACATATATATATATATATATATATATATATATATGTATATATATGTAAATATATATATATATGTGTGTATATATATATATGTGTGTATATATATATATATGTGTGTGTGTATATGTATATATATATATATATATATATATATATATATATATATATATATATATATATATATATATAATAAAATGAGTGTAATTACAGAATCAGTTCTAAGTGTTTGCTAAAACAACACTGGTATGTGCCTCTGGCGCGCTTTTCAGTCACGATTGAACATGTAATAAACACTAGTTTATATTGATTGACTTTATTTGCGAAGTTTACCTTAGCTCTTGCACACCTTTTGTGTATATTTGTTTGTGTTTGTGTGAGTTGTTTGTTTTTTCATTGTGTTTTTTTTTCATTATGCTATCGTTCGAGTTTCGAGTAAGTGTCACTTGAGCGCCGTTTGAAAGATAGGGGTAGAGAACAAATAGAATCTGAGACCAGTAAAGTTAATGATAGGAAAGACGGGAAGGTAAATAGACCAGGTGTCTGATACAAAAGTGTATATATACTCCCCCGCAGGCGCACGTATCTATATGCAGCATGTGTTTGTACTTATAAAAGTAAATATAACACGTATGTGCACATGTACAAACACACACACACTTACGAATATACATATATCGATATGCATATATATATATGCATATATCGATATATGCATATATATATATATATATATATATATATATATATATATATATATATATATATATATATATATATATATGCACATATTTACATAAATAAATATATATATATATGTGAGTGTGTGTGTATGCGTGTATTTATATATGTATGTATGTATACACACACAAACACACATATCTACATTCAGTATTATGACCTTATGCTTATGCGAATTACACAAACGAGAAAATGCCGAACATAAAGAAAATACAGGCTGTTTAGGCTAAATTTACCAGTTTGCATAAAAGGGGAAGGAAAGAGTATCACATCCCAAACTCAGATTATTTTAAGAAATCAAAAAATAGATTTATGCCTGGAAAATAGCTTACTCAGAGTATCCGCCATTATCTCTTACTACGGTTTCAATACGGCTCAGGAACTTGGTGCATGCTTTCTTCTCTGTGTCACTTGGAAGATCTTAGAATACCTCCTTGATCTTAGCCTCAAGCTCGGTCAAGATCGTGAAATTAAGCCCCAACGTCTTGTACGGCGATATTCATTTCGAATTATTTTGTAAAATATTTTAATGTTTCAGCACTTAATCGCCTCATCAGTCGCAGCTGAGAAAAAGTAGATAGAAAGAATATTCCCTTAGACACATAATGTATAGCATCTATTGACAACACCAGTTGGTTGGCATAGAAATCGACCAGGAACAAAAGGCCGAACCAGTCAATCTGTATATCATCGAGAAAATTACAAAAATGCTGTGAAAAATACTTTCAGAGTTTTTTTTCTTTGTTTCTAAAAGGAATATAAAAATTGGGATTCGTTCCAATATTTGCCAGAGGGTATATAGCAGACAGATAACACATGGTCCCATGTACTTGTTATTCAAAGTAAGGTAATTATTATTGAAATTGCATAACGAATAAACAGACGGTCAGAATAAGGGCTTTATGTCTATATGAATTAAACAAGTGTGGAAAGTGGGCGTAAAATATGGAATAATTGGAATAATTACCCTAAATACGTATATTCCTGATACTTGCCTGCTTTGGAATGACTTTAAATGAGAAGTTTCTTGCTGAGAATGCTCTTACTCTATAACTGTATTTGTTCACGTGATCTCTAAGATTTTGATCAAAAATTACATAAGAAAAGGTTACCGGATATTGTGTCTGCATCCGTTATTACCATTGAACAGTGATTTAGTAATTCTATTGTTCTTAATCGTTATCTCATAACATATGTCAATGTGTATTGGTTTGACCAAACACGTATTGAGATATTGTCTTAATGTATTACTTTTGTACCAATATCTCATTTTTAATTTAAACATAACGGTCTTCAGAAAGACATCTTTTATTTCCTGAATATGGAGACTGTCTAGCGAACAATAAGTGTTTCAAATAAACAATTAACCGAAAGATAGACAAGTTACTTAGTATTGTCACTCGTAGATATTAAGGAAGCGTAGGCCGTAGAAAATGTTCTTACATATTCTTAAATGCTCCTATATACCATAAATATTACTGTTGTTTAAAGAAAGTGGATCATTTGTTGCAGGACATATACATGCGATACTCAATGCAATTTTCAATATTACTTTTAATACTTCACTGATAAACGTGCAGGTAACTAAATCAATATAGTTCTGCATCTCTGCATCGTGATGTAGCCTATTATGAGTTACATTGACATTAAAGAAACAGATTGACTTTACGCATGGTCATGTAGTTGAGAAGTTCACTTCACCACTGTACAGTTTCGGATTCGATCTCGATTCAAGGCATCTTGAGAAAATGTTTTCAACCACAGCCTCTTGTCGCTCGAAGTTTGGTGAGTGAAATTTTATAGTGGGAAACCCTGTCAATTCCAATATGTTCTTATTCTTAGGTGATAAACCAAATTCAACGATCAACAAATGTGGTGTTGCTGATGGTGGGCTCTAGGGTAACTTAGTGAAACCCATTCTTTTGAAAGCCTTCAAGCCGGATCTCTGGCCTAAGTATAGTTTTTTTTCTTTCTTCGCACTATTGGCGGAGGTGGTAAAAAGAGTCATAGATGCTAAATTCAACATTTGAATACACTAGTAATAAAACAGATCTTTACAGGGAAATATCAATGCTGTAGTATCTCCAACAAATCTCTCTACTAATCTTGTCAGTTACTTTTGCATTGAGCCTCAGTGAAAGTGTTAAACTTCACACGAAACACGTGATAGAAGGTAAAATATATTCCATTCTAAGCGAAGAAAATGGAGCAAGGTTTGAACATTAAAAAACATGTAGGAAATCGAATTTCGTCTAACAGTGAGATGTGAGAATGAATTAAGAGTGAAAAAGTGGTTACATCCGGAAAGGCTTCCGTCATCGTGTGCTTTGACCATTGTAATAACTGCAGTATTAGAAATGCAAGTTATGGAACCAATTAAATCAATCAATATAATGTATTGCTGGACCTTATAAATGTCTTCATCAAAACTGGATCATATGTTAATGCATCACAACAAAAGGGTTTATAACCAGCGGTATGTGGAACGGCAACGGAGGGTCAACGGCCTGAAGATAATGAACTCCCTGGATTGTCATTGGACAATACATTTACAAACATAAAAACAAGCACACATACACACACACACACACGTACATAAGTGCATATATATAAACCACTCTCACTCCTCTCTCTCTCTTTCTCAATGTCTCTGTCCTTCTTTCTCTCTGTCGGCCTCTCTCTCTCTCTCTCTCTCTCTCTCTTTCTCTCTTTCTACACACACACATATATAAGTGCAGCCGTGGCTGTGTGGTTAGAAGCTTGCTTCCCAACCACATGCTTCCGAGTTCAGTCCCACTGCGTGGTACATTGGGCAGATGTCTTCTACTATAGCCTCGGGCCAACCAAGGCCTTGTGAGAGGATTTGGTAGACAGAAACTGAAGAAGCCTACCGAATGTATATATATATGTATATATATATATACATACACACAAATATAAATATATATATGTATATATATATCTATATATATATATATATATATATATATATATATATATATATATATATATATATATATATATATATATATATATATATATATATATATATATATATATATATATACACACATATATATATACATATATATATATATATAAATATATATAAATAAAGATATACATACATATATGTATGTATATATATATATATATATACATACATATATATATATATATATATATATATATATATATATATATATATATATATGTATGTATATATATATATACATACATATATATAGATAGATAGATAGATAGATAGATAGATAGATGGGTAGGTAGATAGATAGATAGATAAAGATATAAAATATAGATGTAGATGTACACATATATGTATATATAGTTCAAATTTACAGAAAAACAAAAGACGAAGACAGGTGTATGAACAGCAAACAGGTGTATTAGTTTGACGCTTGGGAAAGTGAGAAAGTCTTTTACGTTTCGAGCCTACGCTTTTCAATGATTTTTGGCATCTTCTATCTCTGCAAATCTTGTATACCGTTTACTTGATACAACTCTTGTCCAATCATTGCGGAATTGTTTATTCTCTATTTTACAGCTTTGATGATGAGAGATGAAAAGAATTGCCATTAGAGTTGTTTTACGCTACCTGTGAATAAAAGGACGGAGTGAAAGAGCGGCAGAAAACTGATTCAGACGTTTCAAGGAAGATGGTTCGAGACTCGAAGATTAACCAATGTCAAGAAGACCTGCTGTATAAGATGTGACCTTGCTAGAAATGGTTGAACAACTGCCAAGCACACGCATACGTACATTGTCGGCAGTGTTCGGATTTTCAAAAAGCACCATCAGCCAACACCTCTATGACCCCGGCCTTGTGATTAGAAGCTGTCGAGAACTTCCTCATGAACAGAGTAATGACCAAGCTCAGCGGCGCGTCAACATTTGCCAACAGACGCTTGCAAATCCTCGAGATGCTGGTTTTTGGGGTTCAATTTTAAATGGGGATGAAAAATGGATTTAGATTCGTAATCCTAATGAGAGTAATCAGTGTCTTCATTCCGGTCATGCTTCAGAACCTGTTGTCAAACAAGAGTGGTTAGAACGGAAGGTCATATTGTGTATTAGGTGGAATTTCGAGGGCGTGTTCCACTTGTGAGCTTGTCCTGTTATGATATGAGCGCTAACCTTTATACGCAACAACTGTAGCGAGTATATGTTGCTTTGAAAGCCCGCTACCCGGCATTGGTCAATAGAAGATGCGCATTCCTACAATATGACTATGTTCCGACCCATACTGCCAATGTCACGAGCGCAGAATTGAGGAACCTGAGGGCTTCAGTCCAGAATTTGCACCATCGGATTAACATATTTTCCGCCTCAAGGCTCATTTTCGGCACACACAGAGGTTCATCAATGTAGATGAGGTTGAAAACGGATGCAGGGAATGTTTTGCTTCCGAACCAGCCAAATGACATACACTTGGAATTGAGCTTTTAACACAACGATGGCAACATGCAATAGAATATGATAGGATACATTTTTGCATGCAATTTGTTTGAGCTGTTAATTAAAGCTTGAAATGTGAGGAAATTTTTGAATCAATGCAGTATATATATATATATATATATATAGTATATATATATATATATATATATATATATATATATATATATATATATAGATAGATAGATAGATAGATAGATAGATAGATAGATAGATAGATAGATAGATAGATAGATAGATATATGGATAGATAGATAGAGGGATAGATTT
>NC_142938.1:20151388-20153888 GCF_046866305.1 Octopus bimaculoides | reverse complement strand
CGAAAGAAGTATATGCAAAGATGTGTATATATAGAAACATACATATATATACATACATTTATATACGTTCACATATACATTTATATATGTTGTATGTGTGTGCGTGCGTATACATTCATACATATATATATATATATATACTTTCATGCATCCATACATACACACATAGTCACACGCACACACAAACGTGCATTTTGATATACGTCTGAGGACGAATAAAATAATACGGCACTCAACACAAATTATTATGGAAACTTTTACCCTAAATTAAGCAACACTTACCAACTACACAACAATGTCACTATCTCTTTATTGTGTACAATGTTAATGTTAGTTATTCTTGTCTAGACAAGATCGTTTGATGCATCGTACGATACTAAAGAATGAAAAAAAAAAGCTTTACATCTGCCGTCAGTCTGCAATTGCTGATATGAAATCAAGTATCAACTGAATGCTTCTGATTATCGTAGACAATGATATATTGGGTGACACTATGTGATCTAATGCTATCCAGTAAAGTTTTGTGGCAGTTATATGCAATTATGTCCAGAAAGCTTGATTCAGTTTATGTATTCCTTTAGGCTGAGTTAAAGGAAATCTCAGTTCCTTGTTCCACTTTATCTGGATGTGTTCAGACCGAAGAATCTTTCTGTAAAGTATAACCTAAAATATTTTCAAAACCTCATTTTTTACCCCGGTGTCTAAAATTGTTGATTTTCTGTCAATCAGAAACAACATATATTACAAAGAAATAAAAAATAAATGCTAAGTTCATGTTAGCTAATTTTTAGTCAATAATTGTTGATACTAAACCCTAAACTTCACTGAAATTTTGAATTTCTTTGTCATTTCAAGGCAAGTACGGGAAACTAGATTTTTGCTTTCTTGTAAGATTTGCTTCCAGTTTGTAGTTACTTGTTGGTAGTTATGTCAATTAGTAAGCACCGATGTGTCAGTTGCTTATGTAACCAGAATTCACCAATACCATACTCTTTATGGTTTATATCAGTGCTGCGCAACCGGTATGCCGCAGCACACTGGTGTGTCGTGAGACGATGCTAGGTGTGCCGCAGTACAACCTGAATATAATTTTTTTCCCTATTGTTTTAGTTATATTTTTGGGTCAGCTATGCTGCCGAACTTTCAAAAGACTATAAGTGTACCGCAAGTCAAAAAAGGCTGCGGAGCACTGGTTTATATCCTACATTTACGAGGGGATGTTGATAAGTTCCTGATTTTAAGGGTATCATGAAAGTCTTGGTTGGAGACCCAACTTTCCGAGTTCTTCTACAGGTCTTAGAGAGTTTTCTTTAACTCTTTACCCCAGTTTCATGATTTTGCCTTCTGTGTTTTCAGTCACACGACTTGAATTCGTTTTGCTTTTAACATTGTTGCATTCCGGACGAAATATTTCAAGTCTCTATTTCAGCGACAACCGTATTCACACATGATAAAGAGAAAACGTAGCCGCTATGTTGGTATTACCATCATGTATATGTATATATATATATATATATATATATATATATATATATATATATATATATATATATATATATATATATATATATATATATATACATATATATATATATATATATATATATATACATATATATATATATATATATATATATATATATATATATATATATATATATATATATATATAAATATTAATATTTCTAAGTCTCTCTAAAGGTCTAAAGGAGACTACGGCAGGAGTTTACGCCAGCGGTACTGGATATTAATAAAACTAGACTGTAGATGCCAGACCAGCAAGGGGAAGCGGGTGACCTCCCCTGTTCGAAGGTTATAATGGACACAAGTTCGTGTGTCACATAGCTAGCTAGAGGCGATGGCCTCTTGGAGCTAATCAACGGCAGCATTCGTCCTACTTTTTGGGACTGCCATGTTGGCTTGGCGATAACTATTAATATATATATATATATATATATATATATATATATATATATATATATATATATATATATATATATATGTGAGTATATAAGTATGCATGTATACATTCATATATACACATATATGCATACATCCTTATAAATGTATAACATATGCATACATGTATACAGTGTGTGAGGTGTATCTGAGGACATTTAATTATTTGTGCATTACTCTCTTCAATTCAATTCAGATCTTTTTTTTATTTCTTCCAGAACCCACATAACAGATAATTTGCTAAAACAAAAACTAAAAAGCCATGCCGTCATTGTCGCCATAGGTGAGGAACCCAGCGATTTAAAAATTGTCAGCCTTCTAAATATGCAAAATATTTTGTGCAGGAAGTTTGGATAGAATTGAAAGCTTCTGACAGGAATATTTCCGCTTTAAGAAAGAGAAAAAAACAAAGCATTTTGAATTTCGTCTAATAATTTATGATGAACTCGAAAAATTAATGAGAACCATCGCCGAAAAATTTCAGCAGTCGGAGATGACTCTCAGAACTGTGTTATACGAGAATGTTTGATACGAGTCATAT
>NC_142938.1:20131388-20141388 GCF_046866305.1 Octopus bimaculoides | reverse complement strand
CCACACAAAGAAATATACGCACAGTTGGAGAGAATTAAAGAGGGATAAAGTAAGACAGAGAGAGAGAGAGAGAGGGAGAGAGAGAGAGAGAGAGAGAGAGAGAGAGAGAGAGAGAGAGAGAAACGGAGATATTACAATTTATTAAATGAACACGATTGATATAAGCACTTTCCCTCTGATACATATAAAGAAAAATACACTCACTCGCATAAACACAAAGAAAGGGAGACAGTGGGTGGAATTAGTGAGAGAAACATTAAAACATCTTTGTCAAATAAGCCAGCATCAGATAAGCGATGTCAAAGATGTGGCGCTATAACACCTTTGCCTCAACAAGTCACACCGACCTTGTGATATCTACTTACAGTTAGGTGGGCTTAGTCGTTAGAATGTATGTATCACAAAACGTATACAGTACGGATGACACAATATGAGACCCAATGTAACTTCTGCTGGCTTCTCATTATTTACTTGAACAAAGACTGTAGACACGCACTTATTAATGTTGTTTGGCACAAGGTGACGCGTAATACAACAAACCAATGATGAAACATATCTAAGAAGTGATCAGTCTGTCTTTCTGAATAGCTAAAATTTTATCAAACGCTATGCTTCTCTTTTGAAATACGGCAAAGTATGATTTGAGAGAATTTGGCTATTATTTCACACAAGTTGAAAATCACTTAGAGGTTACCACATGGGCTCATTCAAATACACTGACATTGCTGTAGAATGGATTAAAAAAAAGCTGCCTCACGAATTGTGTGCTCACCATGCTGGTCATATAGGGTGCGACTATAGGACTTCATTTATACTGTAACGTTGCATGTCCCTGAATACCGAAGCATATGTAACAGCTGAAATGAAGGATAGCCAAATCAAAATTCTTGTTCTTTTTTCTAGCTATTGCTGCAAGCAACGTCTTCAGTTTAACCCGACTATCACTAGAACCGAAACGCAAACGGTTTGATTGTCGTGCACTGGGCGCATCAGATCCTGCACACACATACGCACACACATTTGTGTGTATGTGTGTGTGTGTGTGTGTGCGCGCGTATACGAATAAGCCACCTTAATAATTTGTATATATATATATATATATATATATATATATATATATATATATATATATATATATATATATATATATATATATATATATATATATATACATATATATATATACATATATATATATATACATATATATATATATATATATATATATATATATATATATATATCTGTGGCTGCGATAGGCGCAGGCTTAGCTGTGATAGGCGTAGATGTAACTGATGGTAAGAAGATTGCTTCCTAACTGCAGGGTTCCGAATTCAGTCCCACTGCGTGGCACATTGGGCAAGAGTCTTCTACTATAGACTCAGGCCGACCGAAGCCTTGTGAATGGATTTGATAAACAGAAACTGAAAGAAGCCCGTCGTATAAAATGTTAAACACCTAACAGGCCCAACTACCCATTAAACAAACTGACCATCGCTTGAAAACTGGTGCTGATTTGCAATACGTCCTAATAACTTGGTGGTTCAGCAAAAAAACACCCAACAACTGATGAAGGATCGTTCTTTATATTGTTTGTCTTTTTTTCCATTTGTGTCATTCGTTGTT
Source organism: Octopus bimaculoides (assembly GCF_046866305.1). NCBI lineage: Eukaryota > Metazoa > Mollusca > Cephalopoda > Octopoda > Octopodidae > Octopus > Octopus bimaculoides. The sequence goes on along the minus strand of NC_142938.1, from coordinate 20,139,762 downwards.
CGAAAAAATAGTTCATATTCCATGTACTCGTACTTCGTATTTTCTTGTTGTACACGTTTCGTAACGTCCTGTGCCCACATATGCATACATATATACGCATAGATGTAAGTATGTACATATACGTATGTATACGGGCATATACATATATATATATACATATATATATATATATATATATATATATATATATATATATATATATATATATATATATATATATATATACACAGGCATACATATATGTATGTATGAATATAAATACGTATATACATATGTGCATGTATGTGTGTGTATGTATGGGTGTGTGCGCGTGTCTGTGTGTGTGTGTGTGTGTGTGCGTGTGTGTGTTTCCCTCATACCAACAATCTGTCGCTCTACAAGTGTTAAATACATTAGTACGGCGGCAATAGACATGCTGCTCTACTAGTGAGACGTAAATAATTAACGAGGTACATTGATAAAGTGGAGATGATTCGTGTCAGTGATGCGATGCTGTTGTTATTGCTGTTGTTGTTGCTATTGTTGGCGGTGTTGGTAGCGGTGGTGGTTTGTGGTGGTGGTGGTGGTGATGATGGTGGTGGTGACAGTGACTGTGGTGGTGATGGTGGTGATGGTTGTGGTGTTGGTGTTGGTGAGGCTGATGCTGCTGATGATGGTAGTGGTGGTGGTGGTGGTGGTGATGATGATAATAGTGGTGATGGTAGTGGTGGAGATAGATGTGATGTTGGTGGTGCTGCTGGTGGTGGTGGTAGTTGTAGCAGTGATGATGATGGTGGTGATGTAGGATGGAGGAAAGGCGGCGAACTGGTAGAAACGTTAGCACGCCGTGCGAAATGCTTATTTCGTCCGTCTTTACGTTCTGAGTTCAAATTCCGCCAAGGTCGACTTTGCCGTTCATTCTTTCGGGGTCGATAAATTAAGTACCAGTTGCGTACTGTGGTTGATCTAATCGACTGGCCCCCTTCCCCAAAATTTCGGGCCTTGTGCCTAGTGTAGAAAAGGCTGTAGGTTGGTGGTATAGGTGCAGTGGAAGTAGTGGCGGTGGTGGCAGTAGTTGTGGTAGTGGTCGTAATCGTTGTGGTCTTGGTAGTGGAGGTAGTTATAGTGGTGGTGGTGGTGGTGGTATTTGTCGTCGTTGTCGGAGTGGTGATAATATATATACGGATATATATATATATATGTATATATATATATATATATATATATATATATATATATATATATATATATATATATATATATACAAATATATATATATATATATATATATATATATATATATATATATATATATATATATATATATATATATATATATATATATATATATATATATTTATATATACATATATATATCTACATAAGGATTTACTTTTCGTAATGAGATAAAAAAACCAAGGTTGTGTACATTATAGAACATTTATAAATAGGTCTTACAGCTGTTTCCAGGATATTTATTATATCCGTTCTTCGGAGACGTTGTGAGAGGATTGTTAAGCAATAGTTAATTTAGATAAGATAGGAAACAGAGAGTGAATGCAGGGATATTGTATTTGTAAATCCATTTTTTAGGCAGAATGGTATACATATAAGATTCCAATACCTTGTGAGTAAAATCCAATAGTCCTATATATATATATATATATATATATATTGATAAGGATAATTGTCTCATCTTGTTAGATACTGGAAGTGGTTATTTATATGCGTACAGTTGTATAAATTTAATCATGAAAGACTGTTAAGTGTTCTTTGGAGCATGCAGCTGCGGAATATTAAAAGTTGGAGAAAGTTTGAGAAAGTGGAGTTGAGAAATGAGAAGGGAAGTCTGATAAATTGGTAAAAATCTGAGAAATAGATGAAGCTGCTAATAAATCTGTAAAAAGTGTTCGGGATGAGGATATAATCTAAAAAAGAAAACGAAATAAAAAAGAAAAAAAAGACAATAGATGCCAAAGCTTACACGATAGTTGTTGTTGGAGAAAAAGGAAATTGGCTGACGGAAGTGAGAGAGAAGACCAAAAGTGATGTTTTTTGAGAGAATAATGGATGCAAAAGGAGGAAGCAGTAGAAGAACATGAGCGCACGCACGAGTGTGTGTGTTTGCGCGTGTGTATGTATCTGTGTTGGTGTGTTGGCTACAGAGTGAGTAATGACAAAGCAGAATTAACAGGTGGAAAGGGAAAGAAAATTGGCTGTTTAAATGTACCAGTAAAATCAAAGAGTGTCGAATTTATGTGTGATATTGTTTTAAGTGATCGTATATACTTGAGTGTGCATGAGAGAGAATGATAAGTAGGCGTGTTTGTGTGTGATTGTGTGGCCCCGCATTGCTAGTAGGTGTGCATGTGTGCCAAAGAGAAAAAATGGTGTATAAAGAGAGGGGCATGTGCGTACGTATATGTATATATAATCCAAGGATATAAGTCATATATAGTGAAGGCGCATGGTTAGGTTATTCGGCTCAAGGTCGTGAGTTCAATTCTCGGCGACGCGTTGCATCCTTGAACAAAACACTTTATTTTTACATTCCTCCAGTCCACTCATGTGGCAAAAAATGAGTAGTATCTGTATTTCAAAGAACCAAACTTGTCACACTGTGTCACGCTGAATCTCCCTGAGAACTACATAAAGGGTACGCGTGCCTGTAGAGTGCTCAGCCACATGTACATTAATTTCACGAGCAGGCTGTGCTGTTGATCAGATCAATTGGAACCCTCATCGTCGTAACCGACGGAGTACCAGTTATAAATCATAACGAGAAGCGTGTATATTCGAGAGAGGGACAGTGAATATTTTTTATGCATATACTACCACTGTGGTTATCCTTGCTCGTGGGTATGTGTGTGTCGACGTTATAGTGTGTGTAGTTTGTTGAAGACAAATGTTTGGTGAATAGGGTTATGTGTGCGAATATGTGCGTATAACTTGAGCGTGAATGTTTCGGGGACGAGATGTGTGAACAACGGTGTGTGTAAGTAATATATATTTGGATGTGAGTTAGTGTCTGTGTCTATGGTGGTGCGTATGGGTGGATTCAAGATGCGTATTCTGTGAGTGGTGGAAGGGCATACCAGGTGTGATGGAATAGGTGTGTGGAGGCGGAACTCATAAGAGAAGGAAAGTGAAGAGGAAGAGGCAAAAAGGATAAGGTGGATGATTCTGAAATAATTGACACATGTGTGCGTTTATATAAACACACCCATATATATACGTATATACATATACATACACATATACATATGCATATATACATATACATTCACATATGTATACAAGTGTATATATATGTGTATAGATGTATGTACAGGTACCTTATGATACAGGTGTTTAATATTTGAATGTATTCGTATGTATATGTTCAGATGAACATGTGCGTGTATCCACACACACACACACACACACACGCACACACACACACACACACACACACACATATGTATACGCACACTTTTGGATTTACATGAACACAACCGCACAAACACATAAATGCGAGTGGATATACTCATATATATATGTGTATAAATTGCTACACATATTTATACAATATGTAGATACACACATACTAACACCCACACTCACACACACACACACACACACACACACACACACACACACACATGCACACACACACACGCACACACACACACACACATATATATACATATATATATATATATATATAATCATATATCATATATACTCACGCTCGTTTATGCATGTATGTGTTTATATATTTGTATGTAAGTGGATATTAGCGAATATGTATATGAGTGAGTATACGCATATATATATGTACATAAGCATATGTATCTCTCTATATATACAATTATATATATATATTTGTATATAAGTACATATATATATATATATATATATATATATGTGTGTGTGTATACATACACATTTGTTCACACATGGTATCTTCATATATATATATATATATATATATGCATATAAATACATAAATACTCACATATATATACACACACATACATACATACATACATACATACATACATACATACTTACATGCATACATACTCTCACACAAATAAGCACAAATTAGATTACCTACCTATATTCTATTTACATAAATGTAAAACGCGTAAATGTAGCTAATCTAATTAAATTGTTATTAATATTAATGAAATAGTGTATACGCATAAAATTATTTGATAGATTAATCGATAGATCAGTTACTAAATTGATTGTTCTCTCTACTGAAATGTGTTGCCTAGTGCCTCTCTCAGAAATCTAAGTCTGATTGAAAATTATCATTTGTTTGTGAGAGAAAATAATATTTTTGAAGCTACAATATGTATCACAAGTGCTGAATATACATTAATGATATTCTTGTGAAACATACACCCATATACATATATACATAAATACAAGCGAGCTAACACACTCACACACTGTGTCACACATACAGTGTTATTAATAAATTATGTAACTCTATCTTAGGATGTATAAAATGCATAATTGACAGTGGTCTTTTTTTATCATTAGCTTAGAGTATCCAGAATACAGTGTGTATGTGTTTGCACGTATGTACGTATATATATATATATATATATATATATATATATATATATATATATATATATATATATATATATATATATATATTCATATATATTCATATATACGTATGTATATGTAATGGATATATGCATCATTCATTCATGTACGTATGATTTCCGCCACGCTTTAGCGATACACTTTGTTGTAGGTACCTACGCAACCGTGATAGAACATACACATCCTCTCAGACATTCTACTCCCGATCCATGCTGATATCAAAAATTTCACATCTCGACTGACAGTGGATCATACCCGATTTTGGCTGATACTCTTTTTCAGCTAAATAGACTGGATCAGCACGAAATAAAGTGTCTTGCTCAAGAACTCAATGCCTTGTCCGATCCGAGAATGAAATCCACGAAGCTAGGATCGCAAAAGAGATAAAACTATAAATTATAATATCTAGAGTACTGGATATTTATAGGATTATTTACTTCGAGTTCCGTCGTAAAAAATTAATTCGCTTCTACTCTCTGATAAGAACAGAAATGATATGAACACTGGCTAAATGTATTCTTAAAACACACATACATATATTTACATATAGGTGCAGGCATGGCTGTGACGTAAGAAGCTTGCTTTCCAGCCATATGATTCTGGGTTCAGTCCCACTGTGTGGCATATTGGGCAAGTGTTTTCTACAACAATCTCGGGCTTATCAAAGCCTTGTAAGTGGATTTGGTAGAGGGAAACTGCAAGAAGTCCATATTTATGTCTTTGAGTCTGTATTTGTTCCCCCACTGACACCATTGCTAGACAACCGATGCTGGTGCGTTTACGTCCCCGTAACTTAGCGGATAGATAAGTACTAGGCTTACATAGAACAAGTCCTGGGCTCGATTTCTTCGACTAGAAAACCCTTTAAGGTTTTTAAGACTGAAATAAGTAAAAGAATAAAAAAAAGAATACGAATACATGTTTTAAATTTATATATGGTAGAAGTAACAGAGTGACTCAAGATCCCTGTTACTCTAGTCAACTATTCTTTAGTTTTCAAACATTGCGATGGAGAGATAGTTTTTATTTTATCACTAGATGTAAAGGGGTAAGAACAAAAAGAGTGACTAAAGAACCCACATAGTTCTGCTACTTGAGTCACTCTGTTACTTTTGTCATATATAACATATGTATGTATGTATGTATGTATGCATGTATGTATGTATGTATATAGGTTTTGAGTTCAATTTTTCCTGTTTGTATCACCAAACGTATAAGAATACATATATTATCCACACGCTTATGTAGAGACACTAACACATGCATATAATGTATGAATGTGTATATATATATATATATATATATGTGTGTGTGTGTGTGTGTGTGTGTGTGTGTGTGTGTGCGTGCGCGCATATATATATATATATATATATATTATTGTGTCATCCCGTAAATAATGCGGCTTTTTTCAACTGCATGAGCTAAAAGTCGGACGGGGACGGGATAAACTACTTGCATCAACTTACTATAAAAGCAGGTGGTGACTTTACCTTCTCCTTATTCTTAGTGCTTTTCTATTTTAACAGTTATTTTTTCAAAGCTTTAATGGAAGTGACAAAGGAGCATATTCGGCATATTTTGTTTTATGAGTTCAATAAAGGCAACAACACAATGGATAGTGCGAGAAATATTAATGCAGTATATGATGATGGCTCAATAAGCGTAAGGTAGTGCCAACGGTGGTTCCAGAAATTCCGAGCCGGAAACTGCAGCCTGGAAGACGAGCCTCGTCTTGGGAGATCTGTAGAGCTCGACAAGGACATCCTGCAAGCCCTAGCGGAATAAAATCCCATCGTAACTGTTGAGGAACTTGCAAAGAAGCTTGGATTTGGTCATTCAACCATTCATCGGCACCTGCATGCCATCGGAAAAGTCAATAAATCGGGTCAATGGGTTCCTCACAAACTTTCCGAGTCAAATCGCGCACAGAGAGTGAATGTGTGATCTTCCTTGCTGTCATGCTTCAGGAATGAACCTTTTTTTGGACCGAATAGTGACTGGTGACGAGAAATGGTTTCTCTATAAAAGTGTGAAGCGCTGAAGACAGTGGGTAGGGAAAAGAGGAAGACCGGCACCCCAGACCAAAGAAGGTCTTCACCTATGTAAGGTGTTGTTATCTGTTTGGTGGGATATGAAAGCTTTAGTCCACTTTGAACTTTTAAACCCAAACCAAACGATAACAAAGGAGATTTACCGCGAGCAGCTTCAGCGACTTAGGTCAGCGTTAGTAGAAAACAACTATCTTTGGTTTCAAGACGAAAGGTGTTCTTCCATCGGGATAATGCTCAACCACATAAAGTAAGGATGACATTCCAAAGGCTAGAACAGTTTGAATGGTAAACAACGTTTCATTCACCATATTTGCCAGGCATTGCCTAATCTGATTACCATTTATTCCACAGTCTTCAAAATCATTTGGACGGAAAAAAAATGAATTCTGTAGACGAGGCCAGAACAGTAGTCGAAGAGTATTTTTCATCATGGACAAGTGTATTTTGGAAGAGGGGGCCTTGCAAGTCTACCAGATTGGTGGAAGAGCATTGCAGAAAATGAAGGCGAGTATATTTTAGATGAAGAAATTTGTCTATTTTAATTTTGAAAAATAAAAGAAGTATTTAAAAACCGCATTATTTGTAGGATGACCCAATATATACGCATATATAAATCTTTCTTCCCCCCCTCTCTCTCTCTCTCTATATATATATATATATCCCACGAATTTAGGGGAAGAGAGTAAGATTACATTGACCCCAGTGCTAATGTGGTAATTATTTTATCGACCCAGAAAGGATGAAAGGCAAAGTCGACTCCGGCAGCAATTGAACTCAGAGCGTGAGGTCGGAAGAACTACCGCTATGCTTTTTGTCCGGCGTGTTAACGATTCTGCTAGCTCACCGCCGTTATATAGTAATATATATTACCAATATATTACACGCTCCTTTTATATATATACATGTAATATATAATATAATATATATATGTGTGTGTCTATGTGTGTATGTATGTATATTTGTATATATATATATATATATATATATATATATATATATATATATATAAAGGAAGAAAAACAGAGAGAGGGAGAGATTGAGGTAATGAACAGTCTTGGTACAAAAATTAAATTTTACTATTTTTCTAAATACGATTTAATAGAGAGATAAAAGTTAATTATCTACAAGATATTTGCTAGTGACATCGTTAATTAGTCTATATTACGTTTTATGATGTATGGATGACAAAATATTATTTCATAATTTCTTCTTCTATTAGACATTTCTGTTACTGTAAGTTTCCATCACTAATTCATCAATAAATTTATAGAATTTTCATCTGCAAAACAAGAATAAAATTACTGTTTTATGTGACACTGGAGTCGCGTTCAGGAAGGCGCCAACACAGTTAAATATATCCTTAGCTACTGCTGGGGATGTTCTGTCACGATTTCTTCCGACTAGAGGATATAAGCGATCGGATAGGTCTTTCGTCACGATTTATCGTCATCTTATTGCACCCTCAGTTTACATCAAAAAGTTGGGTGCAAGGACAGGTACCAGAAATAGTAAAATGATTCCAATTTGCTTCCAAATTTTGCAACAAAACAAAAAAAAAAAAAGCGAAGACATTCAAAGAATGCATTCCGACTCGTCTTTAATGTTGCAGGAATCATAATTTGAACTAAGGTATATGTACTTAAAGTCACGGTTAGTGATAAAAAGTAATTTACATCTAATGTACTTTACATTAATTGTCAATCAAGGTGAAAGCACAATCCCAACCAATGACCATCCGT
>NC_142938.1:20113888-20123888 GCF_046866305.1 Octopus bimaculoides | reverse complement strand
GTGTGTGTGTGTGTGAGTGTTTGTGCGTGTGTGTGTATGTATGTGTGTGTGTGTATGCGTGTGTCCTGCAAACATAATATGGAGAAGGAAGTGAAAGTGATTGAGGATGAGGTGGACAGGATACCATTTCACGAATTAGTCTTTATGTATATGCAAATACATACACACATACATACATACATACATACATGCCTACGTACGTACATGCATGCTTACGTACGTACATACATACATACATTCATGCCTACGTACGTACATGCATGCGTACATACATACAGATTTATATATATATACATATATATAAATATAAATGCATGTATGTATGTACGTATGTATGAACGAGTACATATATATATATATATATATATATATATATATCCATGTATGTATGTACGTATGTCTATATATATATATATGTACATATATGTATATATATATATATATATATGTATATATATGTATATATATATATATATATATATATATATATATATATATATATATATATATATATATATTTGTATTTATACGTACGCATATATTGTATATATAAGCTAACTTATTTGTTTCGATGTCATATAAATGTCCATAGAAATTTCCGATTGTTTTTTTTTTGTTTTTGTTTTTTGCTCTATTCTGATCTCGAATATTTTTTTATTTTCTTTTGTATAACTGTGTCTTATTATCGGTGTATTCCATTTCATTTGATTTTATTCGTTTTTTTATTCCATATTCTTTTATCCTTTTATATTATCATATGTTTTTTATGGTCTTTATCGCTTATATGAGAAAGATTCTTGCATTCTGTGTCAAGTCATTCATTATGAAGACAGATGGAATGCTACACTAACTAAAATGTATTGTTATAGAAATAAGCGAAACGCCAAGTCAAAATCGAGGCACTATTTTTGAGAAGTTACTTAAGGGCATGCGTCTGCACCTATAATGCACTATAATTCATAGTACAGCATCTCACCTGTAAAGTAGGGTTGCATGATGAATCGAAATGATTGCAGTCGAAGTGGTTCTGAATAAAGAGTCACGTGAGTTTAAATTTCTGTCTCTCATCCTTTTCGAATAAACTCTACAGACACAATGGGATTCCTGAACTGAATCCAGTGGCATATACTGACATACTGTTGTTGACATCAGGTAGCCGATTACTGTGGGGGAGCTTTAAACTGCATACCACAATGTATCAATCCGTTTTATATATATATATATATATATATATATATATATATATATATATATATATATATATATATATATATGCACGAGATGTGATCAATAAGTATCTGTACTGTTGCCAAAGTAACAAAGCTGAAGCACGCAGAGTAAAGCCGCTTGGCACAGATTGACCTTGAACGCTACTGTGCATGCGCACAAGGTTTTAACGTTCTAACTCACTTCCGCTCTGTACAGAACTGCTTGGAAGGAAGGTGTGTAGCGTGTGATCACCGCATCGACCATGACAGAAAAAGTTGTCATGGCGATACCCGGTCAGAGGCATACGCAAAGTTGCAGAAAGGGTATAGAGAGGATTGTATGAGCTGCACACAAGTACACGAGTTGTTCAGACGTTTCTAAGCTGGCGGAAAATTGTCGATATCAACGAACGTTCTGGGAAACCCGCAACCAACAGAACTGAGAAAAATATCGCAGATGTACGTTCAACTGTGAGGGGAAGTCATCGAATCACCATCCATGAGTTATCAGAGGATCTGCAGATTAGTTACGGTTCAGTCCAGTTCATTATCATTGAAGAACTGGGTATGAGACGCGTGTCTGCCAGATTTGTGCCGAAACTACTTTCAGCTGACCCCCCCCCCCCAAAAAAAAAAGACTCGGGTTTTGGTTGCAAAAGATCTCATTGATTGGGTTGACAACAATGAAAACTTTTTGAAAATTTTGCGTAGGCTTCTGAGTAGGTATCGCCTAGCTTTTGGCAAAATTCGATGCAGATTCTCCGCTCAAATTTCGCTGTCATGATCAATGTGACGATCACATGCTACACACCTTCCTTCCAAGCAATGCTGTAATCAGTGGAAGTAAGCGAGATGGTTAAAATTTAGTGAACATACACAACAAAGGTCAAAATCAATCGGTGCCAAGCGGCTTCACTTTGCATGCTTTAGCTTCGTTACTATGGCAATAGCCCTGATACTTATTGATCAGATCTCGTATACACAAACACAGACACATACAGATATATTACATGCCTGTGTGTATTCATATGTAACAGTTTTATCATCAGAAGCAAAATGATGTACTCAATACATGATGTAGAGTATATCATTTATTAAAACGGAAGTAATTTTCTCACGAGTCACGTTTCAGATCACTGCGATCTTCAGTCGAGTGTAGGAGTATGAAACAAGATTCGCATTAAAAATATAATTCAGTTTAATACATACATACATACATACATACATACATACACATACATACATACATACATACATACATACACACACATACATACAGACACACATGCTTAGATGCGTAAATATATGTACACACACAGGCATACACACACACACAGGCGCGCACAGACACACAACGACACATGCACAGATATATTTATAAATATATATGTATAAATGCACGCTGATAAATATGTATATACATACATGTAACTGTGCTTGTAAGTATGAATGCATATATTTTGGCATGCTTATACACACACGCACATACATATATGTATATGTATATATAAGCATACATATATCATTAATAACATAAACATTTATGTGGGTATATATATATAAATATATATATGGGAGAATATACAAATAATAACAACAGACGAGGACAGGTGGTGTAAATAACAAAAGGATATATTAGTATGACGCTCGGGAATACGGAAAGTCTTTGACGTTTCGAGCTACGCTCTTCAACAGAAAGAATACGGAGACAAGGAGAAAAACACGGAGAAAAAAAATTGAATAGTGTTCAGTCAACGGTCAATCAATACAATGACAACAAAAGAATGAGACCTCGATATTATACACGAGATATATAATAAATGTAAAGGAGATTTAAGTTAGATTTGAAACCCTTTCATAAACAACAGAATTACTGAACTAAAATCAGCCAACACGTAGTATCACTATCAATCAATCTACCGAATTTAACAAATCCAAAACCTGAAATCATATCACTAATCATAATCACAAAATAAGAATTGAAACACACACACACATGTATGTATGTATGTATGTATGTATGTATGTATGTATGTATGCATGTATGTATGTATGTATGTATGTATGTATGTATATATGCGTGTATAGATATTAAAGCAGCAACCAGGCAACAAAAAATATTTATGGTCAGTAGCGCCTTCCTTAAAAAAAAAAAATTAATCAAAAAACAATGTCATACTAAACGAAGCTATCCACCACCACTACCACCACCACCATCAACAACAACAACAACAACAACATCGGGAAGAACAACACTAAAAATGATCAATGACATAACACCAAGAAAAAACTGCCCCTACCATTGTCATCCCGAAAACGCATTACCTTCCCAAAGAAACGGCATTATACTTCCATAATTCCTGATTATATTGTGTTAAGTGATGATAGTTCGGCTCTGATTTATTTATTAATTTTTTTTTTCATATTCAGATTATTATTTATTATTTATCTGTTTGCTTCTTATATATTTTTAATTATCTTTTGAAAAGTGTTTTTTTCTTTTTCTGTGTGTTCGTTTTGGGGGAAGGAGATAATATAAATTTGTATAATAGAATTGTATAATATATATATATATATATACATAAATACATATATATATATATATATATATATATATATATATATATATATATATATATATATATATATATACATATATATGTGTGTGTACATATGTATATATATATATGTAGGGAGAGAGATTCAGAGAGAGGGAGAGAGAGAGATTGGTGATTAATGTATCATCCTCTCAATAAGCACTTTACTATTTTTTGTTGCTATAGATACATACATACATACATACATACATACATACATACATAATACATACACACACGCACACACATATATAGAAACATACATATGATGAGTGTGTGTCTATCTATGTATGTACACACATAGATATACACACACACAGACACACTCACATTTTCACTCATGCATTAACGAATGTACTTACATATGTGTATGTATAAATCTATATCTACATCTATCTTTCCATGATCTCTCTCTCTCTCTCTCTCTGTATATATATATATATATATATATATATATATATATATATATATATATATATATATATATTTACATACATACAATCATGCATACATACATACCATACATACATTCATACATACATATATATCTATATATATGTATATAGATAGATAGATAGATAGATAGATAGATAGATATAGTGATTTATACACATACTTAGTATAAGTATATTCTTTGATGCACGAGTGAAAATATGTATTTGTATATATGTGTACCTATATATGTGTATGTATATATGTGTATGTATCCTTCCTCAGACGTGAGACAAACTGTTGTTAAAGCTGGAACGCGAAGTAGATGAATCGCGTGTAAATAATAGATTATACGTAAATGCAAGATTCTTAATTAGTCATTTATGTCTACGGTTTTATAATCATATACAATCACATTTTACGTGACTTGTGTGCACTCGAATTTGGGAAGACATTTTGCTGCAGAAATAGTCTCAGAAGAGAATTATTTTGAGAGCCAACACGCAACGTCACCCGATCCTATAACGTATATATTTTGCGTCATTCTACGTCGTCAGATACGAATACACAGCGTGAATGTATGTGTTTGTGTGTGTGTGTGTGTGTGTGTGTGTGTGTGTGTGTGTGTGTGTGTGTTTGTGTGTGTGTGTGTGTGTATCTGTCTTGTCTGTATGTGTGTATGCACGTGAATACTTCTGTTTGTATTTTTATATTTCCTTCGGTTACTCATATCCATGGGATATTTCACTTGTATTCTTCTCCAAGGCATATCCCATGCTTCCATGCAAAGTAGTAGTTACCCATGGAGTGATGGATATCTCCCGCCACCTCGCTAACGATGAAATAGTAGAGAAATACCAAGACCGATGCAACTTTGATCTAGTTTCCTCAAGGCCGTTACCCTCAAAACACAGGTAACTGGAACTTAAATTCTGTAAAGAAACTTCCATAATTCTAGTGTCTGGTAGCAGGGTGAAAAGCATCGATAATGTATTTGAATTGTCGCTTATAGGTGGCGTCAGAAATTAAAACCCTAACGATCATTGTTTGCAACACTCAAAGTAAAAATAACTTTAAGACATTAAGAATTTATCTTTCAAACTTAGTCTACATACCGGTTCAACAACACATGGAGATCTCTCCGTAAATTTAGCTGAAATCTCTCCTTGATACGCACTCGGAATAGCCACGGTCCGAAAAGCATTTCTCTCATGTGACGCCACCGTTTATAAGAAAATACAACTGGAGAATTTTTCCTCTCGCATATTTACTCAACTGAACAAGACAGAGTTTCCACAAACAAAATAACTTATTGCGTGGTTACCTTATTGCGTGCACACACACACGCAGATGCTCATCTTTATACATATTTGAAAAACATTTATAGAGAATATATATAAATAATTCTTTACAAAACAGATTACTATAAACCTGACGAAATATTTCTTTCGTTAGGGCTGTTACTGTCTTCAGCAGATCTTTGTCGATCAGTCATTTTTGAAGATTTTATTCAGTATAGGCGCAGGAGTGGCTGTGTGGTAGGTAAGTAGCTTGCCAACCAACCACATGGTTCCGGGTTCAGTCCCACTGCGTGACACCTTGGGCAAGTGTCTTCAACTATAGCCTCGGGCTGACCAAAGCCTTGTGAGTGGATTTGGTAGACGGAAACTGAAAGAAGCTCGTCGTGTGTGTGTGTGTGTGTGTGTGTGTGTGTGTTTGTGTGTTTGTCCCTCCACCATCGCTTGACAACCTATGTCGATGTGTTCACGTCTCCGTAACCTAGCGTTTCGGCAAAAGAGACCGATAGAATAAGTACTAGGCTTTCAAAGAATAAGTACTGTTCGACTAAAGGCGGTGCTCCAGCATGGCCGCAGTCAAATGACTGAAACAAATACAAGAATAAAAAGAAAGAATAGTTTTAAATCAAAAAATATGGTTCCAAAAATTGCCTGTATCAAGAATTAATTATACACCCCCACGCATAAACTTATTGATCAGGAAAAGTTCAAATATGAAATAAAGGACAATCAGCATTTAAAATTTAGTTATATAATTCTATATTGTTATTTTATGAACTTAACTGAACAACATTACCACCGATTCCTTAGAACTTCATGAAGCTAGCGTCAGCAGATCCATTTCAATAGATTTGGCGAATTTAACTCCAAGGAGCTAGGAGAGACTAACAGTAATGGTTTCTATTGAATACATGTAAATGAAATATATAATATAGTAATAGTGTAGCCCAGGTATGTCAAACTGGAGGGGTCTCTATGGGCCGCATTGTGCTTTTATTTGTTACCATTGGACAGCATATTTTTAAATACACGTTTCCGACAACGATTTCTGTCATATCAATTCTTTATTAAGTATCTTTTAAAACATTTTATTTTATTAATTCATTAATAATACTATCTTTATTAACTTTTATGAAATTACTTTTATTTGAAAAAATTTGAGGTGTTCTCCACTGTTAAAAAATCTAGCTACGCCCCTCGCAGACCACACTTGAATCGGTGAGTATGTTAGATATTAAGGCATTAAGGGAGTATGACTCTTTCCAGACACAACAAAATTTGCTCCAACACACGAATTCATATAAAGAATCTTGCAAACCAGATACAAAACCGAAATATATGTGTGTTGTGTGCGTGTGTGTGAGAGAGAGAGAGAGAGAGAGAAAGAGAGAGAGAGACAGACAGACAGACAGAGACAGAGACAGACAGACAGAGACAGAGATAGACAGACAGAGAGAATCCCTGCTCTTATTTAGTTCATTGATTGAGAGTTAGTTTGACTGAAGAGACGCCTTGAAGTCCCCTTAAGTCAATGAACTATGTATGTTATGAACACATATGCTGAAGACGGACAAACTGTTGTCTGCAAACAAAATACTGCAGGAATCAGCAGCTTCACGTTCGAATCTTCTGATCGTATTGAGAATTAATAGACACGTTATTGCATAATATACATATTATCTTTCACTCGTACCGGTCATTAAAATGCAGCCATACTGGGGCATCGCCATGAAAATCTTTTAAGGGAATGAATCGCCCCAACTGCTTAGATTTGTTTTAAACCGGGTAGGTTAAGAGGACGTAAACACACCAGCACCGATTCTCAAGTACATGTAGGGGATCAAACACAGGCACAGTAATACACGCATACATGCACACGTACGTGCACACACACACATACACACATATATACATATACATATATATATATATATGTATATATGTATATATATATATATATATATATATATATATATATATATATATATATATATATATATATATATATTTATATATACATACATACATACATACATACATACATATATATATATATATATATATATATATATATATATATATACTGTATTCTGTTACTTGTTTCAGTCATTTGGCTGTGGCCATACTGGAGCACTGCCCTGAAGGGCTTTAGTCGGACAAATCGACCCCACGACTTATTGTTTTAAAGTCTACTACTTATTCTATCGGTCCCTTTTGCCGAACCGCTAATGTTACGTGAATGTGAACACACCAACACGGGTCGTCAAGCGGCGATAGGGTGGGGGACAAATATAAACACAATGACACACACACACGTAGTTATATATATATACGACAGGCTTCCTTCCGTTTCCGTTACCAAAATTCACCCACAAGGCTTTGGTTTGTTCGAGGTTACAGTAAAAGATACTTGTCCAAGGTGTGACGCAATGGGACTGAACCCGGAACCATCCGGTTGGGAAGCAAGCATCTTAATACACAGCCATGCCTGCAGCTATATGATGTGTGTGTGTGTGTGCGTATATGAGTGTGCGTGTGTGTGTCTGTGTGTCTATGCACACAAAACCTTCTCTCCGCCTGTATAAGTTTATTTGTATTTTTCCACAGAATTACCGCCCACATTGAAATCGACTCCCCCATACGTCCCTCTTTCCCTTAATTGAAACGTCGTAACTTTCAGTGCTGGCTCTGAACTCTATAGAAAATCTGTAGATATAAATTAATCACTCGCTCATTCAAATTTCCCTCGCTTAACTTTCACTTTCACTTTCACTTCTCTTTTCCACCTCTTTCTTTCTTACTCTCTTTCTTTCTTTCTTTCTTTCTTTCTTTCTTTCTTTCTTTCTTTCTTTCTTTCTTTCTTTCTTTCTTTCTCATTATATCTCTCCTCTTGCTTCATTCTTTTTAATAGACTTCTTTTCATACCTCAACGCTCACAAACATTAGTCCTTGCAGTTTCCTATTGTCTTACGGGTATACTCTAAAAAACCAACAACCAAAAATAACAAAACAAAACAACTGCTCACGCTTTCTTTATATATATATATATATATATACATATAACACCGTTCCCATCTCTTCTCATTCACACCCTAGCTTTATAACAATGTCTGTGTCGCCTCCTTCTCACCCTCCTCATCTTCCTCCTCCTCCTCCTCCTGCTTCTCCTCCTCCTCCTCCTGCTTCTCCTCCTCATACTACTACTACTACTACTACTACTACTACTACTACTACTACTACTACTACTACTACTACTACTACTCTTTTCTTTGATACATCGGTTCTTACGTTTCTGTATTGTTCCACTTTTCCCCAAGTTTGTTCATTCCGTCTAATATACTTATTTTCATTCTACACCACCTTCTTCCCAAATTCATTCATTCATAGATGTATTCATTCATTCATTCATTCATTTACTCATTCATTCCTTCCTTTTGATTTATTAATGCATCGACTCATATTTGTATCTATTTTTAATGAACACATACCCACACGCACGTGCCTACATAAACATATATATATATACATACATGCATGCACACATATGTACGTGTGTATATATGTGTACACATACGTATATACGTATATGTATGTCTATATACACACATGCACGTGTGCGAGCATGCGTTTGTATGTACGCACACACGGAGACACACAAATATACAGACTTATAAATATAAACAAGACACTCATGGAAGCAATCAGGCATGAGATAATACAAATACACGCTGATCCACTCACACACGCGCACACAGAGATACATAACACATCTCCATATATATAACATACATAAACACACGTATGTATGTATGTATGTATGTATGTATGTATGCATGAATATATATATATGTAAATATATATATATATATATATATATATATATATATATATATATATATATATGTATGTATGTATGTATGTATGTATGTATGCATGTATATGTATAAAGATCACTCTTATCTACCAATCGGAGTGAAAATATATACACAGGCACACATGTGTCCTGTATGTCCTACATTTACACTTGTTAACAAGCATACACCTAGGCAAACACACACCAGACATACATACATTTACAAGTATGACATAAAATAGTAAAATACTTATAAATAAAAAGTAGATATGGTATAGATACAAACACCAAAACAAGGCGGCCATTGCCCACAAGCATTTATTTGTTTTAGACTGGAAGTTGGACATAAATTCATTTCAGTGAACAATATATAAAATATATAAAATATATTGATTTGTCCCATCGTCAAGGGGACGCATATTTTCAAAGAACTGTAGTGTTACTGACATCGTCATAAGGGATTTCTTATTTGTAGAGAGTGGCAATGTCTACGACATTTCGATGACTACTTTAGATATTTGCAGGTTATAGGAATGGCTATCATATCATTACAAAGACTCGGATATTTGCAGGCAATAGCAGAGTCAATCACAGCATTGCGAAGACACTCAC
>NC_142938.1:20103888-20108888 GCF_046866305.1 Octopus bimaculoides | reverse complement strand
CTCCCACCACTGGTATTATTTTTGTATTCCTGTTGACTATTTCAGCTTTTATTTTGTAAAAAGAGAATATTTGGGATTTTCCATTTACAGAAATGTCTAGATGTTTATTATATGGAACATTTCTAAGAGATGAGTCTTTAATTTGTTGTTTAATCACGTTACATGACTGGTTAGTTTTGTTCCTGTTTCCCCAATGTAATTCTCATTGCGTTGTAAGCGTTTGGTGCAGTAGATCAGACCTTTTATTTTGCAATTCATGTTTGTATTCACATTCAATTCCTTCTCATTCTTGAATCTTTTAGATGTTGCTTGTTCAAGTACTCTACATTTTGTTACCTGTATTATTTCATTCCCCAAGGTGAATCTCGCTTGAGTTAGGATTCTCTTGAGACTTCGCGGTTGTCTTCGACTGTTGATGATTTGTGATTTTTAAAATTATTTATCGGAGATTTGTTGACTGATGTAAAATTGAGAGGTATCGTTGGCTGAATGTAGGATGCTGTGATTCCTAGGATTATGAGCGACTACAAATAGAACATTTATATCTGTGTTTGTTTTCAAACACAGTAGTTCGAGTGTTTCTCCGTAAAGCAGAAATCAGGATTTCTTTTGCTTTGAATATGGTTTAGGAAGTCCATGTGCTGTGATGAAACACGGAAACAATCTGCACAACTGTTTCAAAATTATGAAATGTAGCCCTTCACCTGTATAGCAAAACTCATCTCCTTTCTGAGTGAAATAAAATTCACATCTCTTCGTCGGTCTAAAAACAAACAAATAAATAAAATAATTAATATATATATATATTAATATATTAAGGATGCATATATTTACTTAATTATTTTATTGCACTAAAACTAGTTTGTATTGGGTGTATTTTGAGAATAAGACGCTACATCCTTCGTTTTTCGGCTTTGAACGCAGGAAGTTTGGACATTTTTTACAATTAGTACCGATTGGAAAATCAGCACGTCTGCACGTTTTAAGAGACAAAATGCACCATTAACAATACCATAGTTCAATATGCATATCTTTAAAGTCTATTTGTTTTTATACAGTCCTTAGAAACCAGGACCATGTCATCAAACAGCTGATAAAATGAAAATACTGATAATTTTGGAGAACGCTTTTGCTCACCCCCGTAGTCACCGACTTTTTCGTATTGATAGTAAAGATAACACATCTAAAAATCAACTCGTTCTTCAAGCTGTGAAGACTGCAGTAGAGTCGACGTTGATAAACCACTTGTTGAGCGAGGCCTTCGTGAAACGTCTACAATTGCAATGATGATCAAAGTGCAAAACAGCAGAGCATCATAGCTCTACAATCTCACAACGTAATAACAAGTTATCAGTTCTAACTCAACGGCCAACTCCATAACATGAAGCTCATCTCTCATCTACAACAGATAAATAAAATTACAAATATATAACATTAACTTCTAATTTCTAATTTCTACATTGTAATGTTAAATGACATTCTAAAATATATAATTCAGTTTTATACAGTTACATGGAACCAGAGCAGTGACCTCTCATTGCGGAGAGGTAGCATCTCGAACGGGACAGACTCTCTGATCGGCCAGCTACGCACGTTCTAATCACTTGCTCTGTACTAAGATCATGTGATCCGAATGCAAGAGAAAATAATCGAAGATGGATTCATCAAGCAGAGCCGATCGTCAGGAGACCTAGGGTTACAGCGAGAACGAGATAGTTGATCAATGTCCATCATCTCAGCTGGTCATAACTGGGAATCTAGCCGGAAAGTCTTATGACTGTTGCTTCTTATAAAACCCTAGCAAGGAAGTGTTTGAGAACTCTATTTCCAAGCCCCCCCCACACACACACACACAAAGAATAGTGGGCGGGGAAGATGGCTAGATAGATGGATGGATGAATTGTTATATGGTGTTTTTAATATTTTCTTTAATTTCGTTTCTGTTTATCATGTTAAGTGTATATATTTCCAACACCGTATGGGTACTGTATATTAAGCGCTACCATTACCTAATTTGGTCAATCGACTGCTCCCTATTAGAACAATTAAAGAAGTGATAGTTCTCTCTCTCTCTCTCTCTCTCTCTCTCTCTCTCTCTCCCTTTCTCTCTTATCTTTCTCTCTTTTTCTTTGCACATATTTAAATACGAATACATATACAGACACACATTATCTATCTATCTATCTATCTATCTATCTATCTATCTATCTATCTATCTACCTACACATATATATGCGTGTGTATGCATGCATATACATACAGATACAGACATACATTTGTAAGAAAGAGATAGAAAGAAAGTGTGTGTGTGCATCAGAGAGAGGGAGAAAGAGAGAGAGAGGGAGAGGGAGAGCTAGAGAAAGAGAGAGAGAGAGAGAGAGAGAGAGAGCAAACGGTGCTCTCTCTATTGGCAAAGGTGAAACTAGAAAACATTTTCGTAATGACTAACGTTCTTAAAAAAGTTTCTTACTGGACAAATGAACACATTATATATATATATATATATATATATATATATATAGATAGATATACATATATACACATATGTAAATGTGTGTGTATGTATGTATCACCCCTCCCTCTCTCCCTCTCTCCCTCTCTCCCTCTTTCTCTCTCTCTCCCTCTCTCTCTACATACATACACACTCACACACTCACATATTCACCCACTAGCGTATCCGATAGCAACTCACCCTCATTTACATTAATGGATGATTCACATCTGAACAACAACAACAACAACAACAATAAGAGAAGAAACCGCAACAGCAGCCGCAGCAGCAACAATAAACAAAAAACAAAATTTACAAGAACAAGACAATAATCTGCTACCTTAAAAAAAAAAGAACGCTGTTGTTTCGTTCGGTTTGTAGTAGTAGTAGTAGTAGTAGTAGTAGTAGTAGTAGTAGTAGTAGTAGTAGTAGTAGTAGCAGTAGTAGTGGTGGCGGTGGGTGGGGGGTGGGGGGGAAATGTGTGGTGGTTGGTGTGATTGCTATTGTTTCTTTAAAGTTTTTTCTGTTTGTTTAAACTGGCAGGTTCTCTTTCACATCATCACACATTTGCCAAACAAGGCAATGCGTGTGTGTGTGTGTGGGGGGGAGTGTGTCGTGCATGTGCATGTGGGTGTTTGTAGGTGTACGAAAGTTTCATGCACTGATGCATGTGTGTTTTCTGAAAGTATGTATGTGTAGGCATATGAGTGCGTGTATGTGTGTGCATATATCGTTACATATATGCATGTATATAGGAATGTATGTATATATATATATATATGTGTGTGTTTGTGTGTGTGTGTGTGTGTGTGTGTGTGTGTGTGTGTGTGTATATCTTTATGTATATATAATGTATGTGTATGTATGTATAATGTTTGTATGTATGTTTTTCTCTTTCCTCCTCCGTTGGCCTCCCATCTTCTCTCTCTATATATAAGCACACTCATGTATAAATGTGTATATCCGTGTGTGTGTGTGTGTGTGTGTGTGTATGTGTGTGTGTGTGAGTGTGTGTGTGCTTACCTTTGTGTGTGCTTGCCTTTGTGTGTGTGCGCGCGCGCGTGTATAGAGTGTCGATTGCCTGGTGTGCATATAAAAAGTGTGCGTAAATCTGTGTGCGTTCGTGTGCATAAACGTGTGTATGTGCTTGTGCGTGTGTGAGTGTGTGTGTGTGTGTGTGTGTGTGTGTGTGTGTGTGTGTAGTTTGGTTTTAGGTTACATTTCTGATTCAACTGTTGCTTGTGTTCATGATATTTTCTTATTGTTGTACGTGTGTATAACGACTTTTTAAAGGCGTATGTCTAGTTGCGTGTATATCTTATATTTCAACGTTGTGTATATGTGTGCATATGTGCGTCTCTCGGCGTATATGTATGTTTGTACGTACGTATGTCCGTACGGACGTGTGTATGTGTCTATGTGTGTTCGTGTGTGGTACTTTGTTTTCTTTTTTCCAAGGGTTTCGTAATCAATGTATTAGCTTTGGTGTTAATGAATATTTAAACAAAAATTCTGTTGAAACTCTGATTTATAACTTGTTTTTCTTACCTGTTACTCATACATGCATGAAGCACACAGACACACACACACACACACACACACACACACACACACACACACATATATACACACACACACACACACACCCACGTTCTCTTCCTCGCTTTCCTTTCTTCTATATCGCAGTCAGCGCACGCTTATATACTGTGTATATATATATATATATATATATATATTTATATATATATATATATATATATATATATATATATATATATATATATATATATATATATATATATATATATACATATAGACATACACACATACGCATATGCATACAAACAAAATGTGTATGCATATAAACACACATGCATGTGTGTGTGTGTGTATGTGTGTGTGTATGTGTGAATATGCCGACACGCACATGTATACAGACTCATACATTTAGATGAAATAATCATTTTTCTCACCTTCCTCTAACTGAGGGTCTTCAGTTTCTTTTTCTTTCTGTACCCACTCATCAATGTATCTGCATATTTGTTTCTCCGCCTGTCTGTCCCTATTAATTCATGCACTCACGTATATATTCATTTCCAGATACACACTTAAATCTGTGATTCTATGTGTGTATGTTTGTGTGCGCGTTTATGTTTGCGTGCATGTGCGTATGTATACACACACACACACACACACACACGTATATATATGCTTACAAACACACATATACACACACATATATATAAATACATACATACACAGGCTCACGCGCGCGCACACACACACATACACACATGTATATATTTATATATGGATGGATGAACATATATATATATGTATATATATACATACATACCTACATACATGAGCGTGTGTATACACTCGCATGTGTATGTGTGTAATTAAATAAGAAAAGTATGAAACACTGTAATATATATTTAAATTTTAATAATTAAAATATTTCAATTACAATATCAGTTACATGACAACCATTTCTATATATAATAAT
>NC_142938.1:20096388-20098888 GCF_046866305.1 Octopus bimaculoides | reverse complement strand
ATACATACATGCATACATACAAGCATGCATACATACATACTCACATACGTACGTACATACATGCATACATACACCCATATACACAAACACACATATACATACATACATGTATGCATACATAGATACGCACGCACTCACACATACATACCTAACATACATACATACATACATATACACACACATACATCCATACATATATACCATACATGCATAACATACATAGATATGCATACAGACATCCACACATACATCCATACATATATACCATACATGCATAACATACATAGATATGCATACAGACATCCACACATACATACATCCACACACACATACATACACGCATACATGCAGACAGACAGCAATTCACTAATAAGATACAAATACCGTGTCCTATCAATAATAATACAATGCTAAACTGTATCTAAGCTCAGGTTGGTAGCCCATAATCAAACCAGATTGTCTATGGTTCCCTTTTGAGGCCTTGAACTTCATGAAATACAACGGATTCTAGCATCTCCGAGTTTTGAACGGAACCGAATGTATATCAGTCATGTACGCTAATTCCTAGCATAGAAACAGTGCTCTTATACAGGACTTATATACATATATATATATATATATATATATATATATATATATATATATATATATATATATATATATATATATCGGAGTAGATAAAGCAGGGGACAACTGATGAAGGGAATGTTCGACATGGTGTATGTCACGTATTTCTGTTTGTTTGTTTTTTTCGTGTTTAGAAAAAAGTTCGCTTTCTATGTTTTTGTTTTTTATGTTCTCGTTTCTCATTCTGTCTACGTTTTTTATGTCCTGTACCCATATATGCATGTATATATACATTTATAGGTAGGTATGTACATATATGTATGTATATATGCATATATTTATATTATATATATATATATATATATATATATATATATATATATATATATATATATATATATATATATATATATATATATATGTATGTATGTATGTATGTATGTATGTATGTATGTATGTAAATTTATATATAAACTGAACCACAAAAGAAACGTCACACTCATACTAAAGAGAAACTGTTGGCGAAGATGAAGGTGTTCGAAGTTCTCCCCTGGGACACTGTGAGGATCGCATGCACCGGGTTCCAGAGCCGTCTTGAGGCCATGTTGGCAGCTGAGTGACCTGTTATCTTCCAGTTATAATCTAATTTTTCGACTTTTTAAAGAAATACTTCTATTGGGTCATCCCATAAATAATGAGATTTTTTCAATTGCATGAAATTAAAGTCGGCCGGGGACGGGATAAACTACCTGCATCAACTTGCTATAAAAGCAGGTAGTAATTTCACCTTCTTGTTATTCTTAGTGCAAGTTTTGAAGAGTGCAATTCGGTTTCAACAGTTATATTTTCAAAGCTATAATGGGGTGTCAAAGGAGCATATTCGGCATTATATCTGTCTACTAGCATTATTTTAGTATTTATAACTAGTTTCATGCATCGTAAAAATTGTCTCAGTTTATCTGCCGGACTCTGTATACACACACACACACATTTATATATTCGTATATACATTTATGCATACATATATACACACACATATATACATACATAAACATATATAAGCGTATATATGCGTGTTTGTGTGTGTGTTTGTGTGTGTGGGTGTGCATGTGTCTGTGTCTGAATGTTTGCGTATAAATCAATATAGGAAAATAACACCCTCCCTTGAAAACTGTGGTCTTCGAAGTCTCTGAACATTTCGCTTACTTTTCGCTTGATGCTCGTTTGCAGGCTTTATAACATTTAAAGTGTGACACTTCTGTCGCACAAACGCATGTTTCTAGAAGTTTACGTCACAATATATAGATTCAAGTAATCCGGTTGTACTCGTAAAAAAAAAGCTCCTAAATGTATCATTGTATAAAACAGATAGAATATATTGTATGATACAAGAAAAAGGGATAAGGAGTGTATAAAGTCATAAATAACAGAGAAATAGTTTGATAAAATTTTATTTAACAATAACAAAATACTAATGACACGACAAATTGTTTCGTAACTTAAAAACATGTAAATAATTTATATTATTATATTTAACGATAAATAAATTACTTACATGTTTGAGAACGAAGCTTAAATTCTGCATTATTTTGGAAGATCTTTTACATTTTGCATTAATGCAGACATTAACCCCGAAAGGGTGAAATATAAAGTAGACTCGGTGGAATTTGAACTCCGAACGTAAATTCGGACGATATGCTGCTAAGCATTCTTCCCAGCGTGCTAACGATTCTACTAACGCGTCGCCTTAGAATATGCTATAATATTGTTTGCTACGATAGGCACAAGGCCTGAAATTTGAAGGAGGAGATATTGACCCCGAAAGGATGGAAGTCAATGTCGACCTCGGCAGAATTTGAAATTGGAACGTAAGACAGACGAAATGCCGCTAACGATTCTGCAAGCACGCTGCTTAAGAATATACTGTAATATT
>NC_142938.1:20073888-20086388 GCF_046866305.1 Octopus bimaculoides | reverse complement strand
TGTACACCTATACTGATATCTATGCTTCTACGGATGTATATGAGGTATATATACATATATACATGAATATATATATATATATACATACACACACACACACACACACACACATATATATATATATATATATATATATATATATATACATATACATATATACATAAATATATATATATATATATATATATATATATATATATATATATATATATACATATATATATATATATATATATATATATATATATATATATATATATATATATATACATACATATAAACACACACACACACACACTCATATATAAATATATATATATATATATATATATATATATATATATATATATATATATATATAGTATAAGTGTGCGTAGAAGACAACGCTACCTGATTTTTAGTGGTTTATTTCATTCGTGAAAAATCTTCCTATTCCCCAATGGACAACCTCAATATATATTTTTCTATTCTTATTAATGTTTTAGTAGAATTTATTTTATAATTTTTTCTCTTCCTAATTGTACTTTCAGGAGCTGTCTTCTTCTGTCACAGTTTCCATCTCTTTCTCTCCCTTTCTCTCTTTCGCTCTATTTATATATCTATCTATCAATGTATCTATCTCTCTCTATCTCTCTTTTTTTTCTATCTCACTATGTATACATATGTAAGCATATGAGTGTCTGTGTGTATATAACTAGGTGCATACCACTGTATATATATATATATATATATAAATATATATATATATATATATATATATGTATATATATATATATATACTCTTTTACTCTTTTACTTGTTTCAGTCTTTTGACTGCGGCCATGCTGGAGCACCGCCTTTAGTCGAAGAAATCGACCCCAGGACTTATTGTTTGGAAGCCTAGTACTTATTCTATCGGTCTCTATAGCCGAACCACTAAGTTACGGGGACATAAACACACCAGCATCGGTTGTCAAGCGATGTTGGGGGGACAAACACAGACATACAAACACACACACACATACACATATATATACACATATACGACGGGCTTCTTTCAGTTTCCGTCTACCAAATCCACTCACAAGGCATTGGTCGGCCCGAGGCTATAGTAGAAGGCACTTGCCCAAGATGCCACGCAGTGGGACTGAACCCGGGACCATGTGGTTGGTAAGCAAGCTACTTACCACACAGCCACTCCTATATATATATATATGTATATATATATATATATATATATATATATATATATATATATATATATATATATATATATATATATATATATATATATATATATATATATATATATATATATATATATATATATATATATATATATATATATATATATATATATATATATATATATATATATATATATATATATATATATATATATATATATATATATATATGTATGCATATGTACATATATGTATGTATATGTATATGTATATATGCATATATATAATTACTATTGCTATAATTAGTATTTTTATGAAGAGTAATATTATTGCTAAGGCGATGAGCTGGTAGAATCGTTAACACACCGGACTAAATGCTTGGCGGTTTTTCGTCTGTCTTCTTGTTCTGCGTTCAAATTCCGCCGAGGTCGACTTTGCCTTCCATCCTTTCGGCAAGTTACTTGTATTTCTTCTCATTGCATGTTTTACGTGATTGCATGTTTTACGTGATTTCTTCTTCTTCTTCTTCTTCTTCTTCTTCTTCTTCTTCTTCTTCTTCTTCTTCTTCTTCTTCTTCTTCTTCTTCTTCTTCTTCTTCTTCTTCTTCTTCTTCTTCTTCTTCTTCTTCTTCTTCTTCTTCTTCTTCTTCTTCTTCTTTTACTGCAACTCCTACTGTCACGGTCTCTATTTTCATTCATTCTGTGTTCACACTTACCTTACATTATTAATACTTGTTCATATGTGCTTGTCTCTGTATACGTCTGCATTACACACACACACACACACACACGCACAAATGCATACATGTATGTATATATATGTATTTGTTTGTACGTATGTATACCCATATATATATATATTTATATATGAATAACTGTATATATATATATATATATATATATATATATATATATATATACACGCACATCTTTCAATGAGTGTACATGTATATATACATATGTGGTTGTGTGTGCGTATGAATAAAACATATTTGTGTGTGTATATGTCTGTGTATATATAGACATCTATGTTTATGCTTGTATGTATGTACTCGCACGTATACACATACTCACACATACACGTGCTCACTCGCATTTTTTCGGTTTTTAATTCCTTTATCAATTTATTTTCCGTCTACGATATTTTGCATGAAACAACAAACAACAACAATATCAACAACAACTAACAGTCAATGAATAACAAACAAAAAATATTAATCAGCATATTTTATTATAAATATAACAACAATATCATATTTATGTATCATTAACTTCTTTAATGAGGACCGCACAAGGCATATTTTTGTTGGTTTATATATTTTATGGACCCCCTCGCTTTCAACACACGCTCGCGCGCGCACACACGCGCATACACACACACACACAATATATATATATATTGAGTTTAATAACTTTTAGTGTACGCCATATCTTCTTCATCTAGAATATAATGGTGGCTTGACGTATGAATAGTATACACACACACTCGCTCACACACACACACACACACACATATATATATATATATATATACATATATACATATATACATATGTGCTATATATATATAATATATATAATCTGTATATATATACGTATAATATATGTATATATATATATATATATATATATATATATATATATATATATATATATATATATATATATGTAAGGACATGTATATACATATATTCTATATACATATATTTATGTACATATATATACATATATACATATATATATATGTCTGTATATTTATATATATACATATATATATATACGTATAATATATATATATATATATATATATATATATATACATATATATATATATATATATATATATATATATATATATATATACTATATGTTTCTCTGTTAGCATTTATATATATATATATATATATATATATATGCAGAGCGAGAGGAACGGTGAGAGGGAGAGATAGTGCTGTGTGTTCCGTCATCTCGAATGACATTATTTGTTTGTTGTTATGTAAGATCGGGGTTAGCCCTTATCTAAAAAAATTATGATCAAAGACGCGTTCAACTTAATCATCCTGTCTTATATACGTATTGAATATAACTAGAATTTTATTGTTCTTTCCATATATGGTGTATCTATGACTTTATATGTTTCTTATCTTGTAGCCGTGTATGGTGTATTTAGGGCTTCAGTGTCCCCTTCTATATCCACATGTAATCTTTTATGTTAAAGGTACAAGGCCTGAAATTTTCGACCCTAGTATTTCCTTGGTACTTAATTTATGGACCTGAAAGGATGGAAGGCAAAGTCGACCTCTGTGAACGCAAAATGTAACGACGGACAAAATTTCGTTAAGCATTTTGTCCGGCCTGCTGAAGCAACGTGAAATAACGTGTTTTGCTCAAGGGCACAACGTTTCAGCAGGAATCGATCTCAGGGCCTTACGATCGTGAGCCAAACACCCTAACCCTAAGGCCACACCCCTTAACATATATCCATATATAGGGTCTCTAGGACTTCATTATCCTTCATTATATTCCTATGTGCTGTATAAAAGTTTTAGTTATCCTCTCATATATTCAGATATGGTGTAGCTAGTCCGCATTATTCCAAAAGGAGTATAAGGCCGCAACCATTGGACCCGATCTTCAGTGGACCCGATCTTGAGTTGCTTCCTTCATTTCAGATCAAGAGAGACCGATTGCTTTCGCTTCATCCTCCACACACATCCTTTCCAAATTTCTAAATTCCTCTTTCCACGAAGACCTGTAGCTTACTCTTTGTGGCTTTGGTGACCATCCAAGTTTCTGACCTGTAAAGAAGAACAGCCTTGAAGTTGGAATTAAAGATACGGAGTTTTGATTTGAGGGAGATGAATTCGGAGTTCCAGATCGGTCGAAGATTGTACAAAGACTGCCAGGCCTTGCTGAACCTGGACCTCACATCCTCTTCTGTTCCACCTGGTATATTTAAGTCTAGATTACACAATATATATTCCCATTTTTATAACGGCAAGAACGTCATAAAAAGTATGTTAATGCACGAGGCAGTTTTCATTTGTGGACAACTGGCAAACGATATACACTGAAGTGACAGCTGCTGAGGCCGCATTCATAAAGATATGAGATATAAGCACCCGTTCGTATAATGATGTCTTTAATTAATATTTAAAAAATCTATCTTTTACTCTTCTAATTATTTCAGTCGTTAGACTGCAGCCATGCTGGGGCATCGCCTTGAAGGATTTTAGTCGAAATCTACCCCAGTACTTATCGCATTTTGTAAAACTTAGTACTTATCTTATCGGCATCGTTTGTCGAATTGCTAAGTTGGAGAGAAGTAAACGCATTAACACCGGTTGACAAGCGGTGGTGGTGGCGGGGACAAGCGCAGACACAAAGACGCACACTTACAAACACACACTCACTCACGCACACATATACACTCAGTCACATACACAAGCATGCACGCACACACGCACACACATACACGTGTGTGTGTGTGCGTGCGTGTGTGGTAAGAAGTTTTCTTCTTCCCAACGCCAGCGTCTATACAGAGTAAAATTTGAAAGAATTTAGGTTGTTCTTTATTACAGGTTGAGCGACTGGTCAGTTGAAAATTAAGCATCTTAGTTTATATCTTTTATATCACAATTTTTCTGTTATTAGACCGCAAACATGTTGGGGCACCACTTTGAACGGTTTTGGTCGAGAAAATTCACCCCATTACTTATTTAATTTTTTAAAGTCTGGCGCCTATTCTGTCAAGTTCTTTTGAAGAACCATTGATGCGACGGGACGTAAACAGGTCAGGACTGGTTTTGAAGATTGAAGACTGGTAATGGGACACACGCACATACACATGAACACACACACACATACACCCTACCCTCACACACGATTGGTTTCTGCATAGTTTCCATCTACCAAATTCACTCACAAAGCATTGGTCCGCTCCTAGTGATAGTAGAAAATTGTCGTACCCACACAGCCATATCTGCAATAAAAATGTTGAAACAAGCTGCAATCTTGAAGCATGGACTGACAGAAGTGCACGAGGGTCGACCAAGATTCGTTGTGACATCTGTTCTCTCTCTTAGCGTTCATGCAGCAACAAATTCGGCGACACTTGTACTAAGAAGTATTAGTCCAAGTCGATGTATTTTCCTATGGATAAGTATTGGTGGTATAGAAAAGAAACGAGTATGATTCTGCCTTAATAATTCTTGTGATGAATGTGCAAATCCACGGTCAAACTTTATCGACGGCTGTCCTTCTATCTTTTATATTTTACTCGTTTCAGTTATTTGACAGCTAGGGTACCGCGTTGAAAGGGTTTAGTCGAACAAATCGACCCCGAAAATTAATTTTTCAAAGCCTGGTATTTATTCTATCGATTTTTGTTTTTTGCCGAAACGCTACGTTATGGGAATGTAAGCACACCAGCACCGTTTGTCAAGTGGTTGTGGAGGACAAACACAAACTAAAAGACACATACATAGATATATACATATGTATATGACAAGCTTCTTCTTCTTCTTCTTCTTCTTCTTCTTCTTCTTCTTCTTCTTCTTCTTCTTCTTCTTCTTCTTCTTCTTCTTCTTCTTCTTCTTCTTCTGCTGCTGCTGCTTCTTCTTCCAGTTTCTGCCCATCAAATCCAATCACAAGGCTTTGATTGGCTCGAGCGAGGTTATACGAGAAGTGACTTGCCCAAGGTACCATGCAGTAGAACTGAATCCGGAACCGGGTGGTTGGGAAGCAAGCTTCTTTATTTCATAAAGTTTGCCATAAATGCATTACATAGAAGGGACAAACAAAGACAAACAGACATAAAGAAGCGAAGCAAGCTTCTTATTACACAGGCACGTCTGTGAATGCTTCTGTACTTTTACTCCTGTATTACAGTTTTAGATAATTATTAATGTACGTTTGCTCACACATTCCCAGACGGAATCTGGAGAAATACAAAACAGATGCTTGATCATACATGTGTTCAGAGAATGGAGGTTTATTGAAATGCTAGAAAAATTTTGTCTTCCTTTTAAATCATAAACTGATGCATATTTCTCTTATGTGTCTGTGGAGACACTAATTTTGGCTTTAATTAGCAATCCACAAGTATAATTATTTATGGATACAAAGAGTAGCATTATTATAACGACGGATGTAGCGAAAAATACGAAAGAGCTACGTAATTAAAAAAATAAAATAAAATAAAATTAATATGTAAACAAAACAAACAAGTAATTAAAGTATATTTTTTCGATTCAAATATGTTATTTTTAACTGTAAATTTTAAATAGAATAGGAGAAAACACCATAAGTATAGACACATACATAGATATGTGCATACGTATACGCGCTCTCACGCACAAACACGCTGACATAAATATATATATGATGACGTATATATATATATATATATGTGTGTGTGTGTGTATGCATGTATATATATATATATATATATATATGCATATATCTATCTATCTGTATATATATATATTTATATACATATATTTATATACATACATATATAGAAATATATATATATATATATATATATATATATATATATATATATATATATATATATATATATATATATATATATATATATATATATATACATATATATATATATATATATATATGCGTGTGTATGCATATAATCATTATTCTTATATCATAGTTGTTTCTGGTAATGTATAAATGCACAATTCCACAGCATAACACACTTTTCTCAATACAAAGGCACATTAGAATATTGAGTATTATAGCAAAATACACACATCCCAACTAGATTGCGCATATATATATATATATAATATGTATATAATATTATAATATACGTATGTATGTATGCATGTATGCATATATATATATATATATATATGTACGTATATATATGTGTGTGTGTGTGTGTATATGTGTGTACACACACACCCAAATGCACACACATACATACATACATACATACATACATGCATACATGCACACATGCATACATACGTACATAAAGGAAAATCTGGATAAACTGGGATTTTCAGTCTATCCTGGGAGTGGAACAGTAAAAAATCTGCAAGACTTTTCTCAAGTTCCAGAAGTGAATTTGTCTTTGTTAACTACATCCCAATGATGGACCCTCGTATCTTAGTTGGAAACCGGCTCTCTCCTCAGTGGAAGATTTATAATAATTAAAAATTGAAGGTACACACACACACACACACACACACACACACACACACATATATATATATATATATATATATATATATATATATATATATATATATATATATATATACAGAGAGAGAGAGAGAGAGAGAGAGAGAGAGAGAGAGAGAGAGAGAGAGAGAGAGAGTCAAGTTTTGACTGCAATCTCTAGCATAGTGGTATCTTTTAGATATCCTCAATTATAATTTTAATAATAATTATTACCTATAAGGTTTTTATTCCCATGTTGGCCACTTGATATGATCTGTATTTTAAATAATTTATATAAATTTATATATTTACTTCGTCATTATATTCACTGCGGTGGTATTTTGACCATATAGCATGTGTAGTTTAGACAGGAAATTAAACCGGTCGTGTACATACGTACATATGTATGTGTGTATACGTGCTTATATGTATGTATTCGTATGTTGTATATATATATATATATATATATATATATATATATATATATATATATATATATATATATATATATATATATATATATATATATATATATATATATATATATACATAAATATATATATATATATTTAATTATATATTGTCTGTGTATATCCCACTGATGAGGTAGAATATATTTTATGCAAAAACCAGAAATCTGGATCTGGGATTATCCAATAAATTCTTTTGCTAGTTTATTTGTCTTTTTGTCTTTTCTCTTGGTGCCGTATGAATACACGATGTGGTGTTACAGTGATGTTTTGACGGCTATCTCTAGCATGCTGTTATTTTTTAGATACCCTTAATTATAAATATATATATATTAGAAAAAAATTAAGGTACTCAGAAATCTGGATGGTTGTGCATTTACAGATTTTTATTAATATGCCACATGTTTTATAAATCATATAAAGTGATTTTCACCTAGTCTTGTATGGTTTTCAATTTTATGTATATATATATATATGTATATATATAAAATAATTAACAATTGATGGACAGGTGTCCATTACAGCCGTTTCTAACGAATATTTTAATTAATGAATGAGTATATTATACCATTCTAAAAAAGCGTTTACTTCAGATAAATACATGAATCTTACAATCAAAGACATTTAAGATATTTCTAAATAATTCAAAATCCGCAGCACCAACATGAATTTTGTATTATTCTACGACTGACTCTTACTGTAGAATTAGCTTAAAAAAAAAAAAAAAAAAAAAAAAATGGCATACATTCAAGTGGTATAATGGGAGGGGAGCAACACTATGACACAAAAGGAAGAAGATATTTCAGAATTTATAGCTGAAGTAGTGGCTAGTGTGCTTTGTAGCGAGAGGGAAGGGTAAAGGAAAACCATTATCACTCCTCTCAGCAATAAAGAAAGCGTTGGCTCTATTCATCCAAGATACAATTCGATATATACATGTTTATCATGTGTATATACATGTGAAGGCACGTGGCTTCGTGGCTACGTTATTCGAACCACGATTGTAAAATCGCAAGTCCGACACCCGAGAGCGCGCTCTGTTCTTGAGCAAGACAATTTATTTCACGTTGTTCCAGTTTACTCAGCTACCAAAAATGAATTGCACAAGTAATTCAAAAGGCCAGTCTTGTCACACTTTGTGTGAGACTAAATTCCATGACGATTATGTTAAGAGTACATGTGTATATGGTGTACTCAGCCACGTGCACGTTAATTTCACAAGCAGGCTGTATACTTGATCCGATCAACGGGAATCCTGGTCGTCGTAATCGACGGAGAACCAGGCCATATATATACATATACTATATATGTACAGGTATAGTACAGGTATATATGTACAGGTATATACATATACTATATATGTACATATACTTACAGGTAGACAAATAGAAAGGCTCTGACAAACACACATATTTACATGTCTATTAAGGTTGGATCTGTATATCGATATTCCATTGTCCTGTATTGTGTGAATCTCTCTTTAATTACAACTTTTTAAATAAATTTCTCGTTGCAAGACTCTATTGTAAAAGGCTTCAATTTTTTTCTCCTGATTAACTTCCGGTCGGATCGTCTTTCATTTCAAATTAATGCAATTTGCTATTTTCGCAAAAAAACAAAAAAAAAAACGTTTTGTCAGTATTCTTCATTCCGTTTTTCTTTCTTTTTCTTTTTTAAACTTCGTTTTAACTTTGGATTTTAATTCGTTAGACTTTTGTAATGGAAATCAATGAATATTCCTCTTTCTGCAAATCTATCTATCTATCTATCTATCTATCTATATGTGTGTGTGTGTGTGTGTGTGTGTGCGTGCGTGTGTATCTATCTATCTATATATATATGTATATATATGTGTGTGTGGATATATATATATATATATATATATATATATATATATATATATATATATATATATATATATATATATATGTATATATATATATATATATATATATATATATATATATATATATATATATATATATATATGTATGTATGTATGTATATATATATGTATATGTGGTTGTGCGTATATATATATATATATATATATATATATATATATATATATATATATATATATATATATATATATATATAAATATATAAAAAGATAAAGAGAGCAATGGTAAAGTTGGAAATATATTTTATGGATAAATATATTTCCAACTTTACCATTACTCTCTTTATCTTTTTATATATTTATACATACACACGCTATTACACGACTTATAATCCCCAATCCTGTTCATACAACGACTGGGGCAAAACTAGTCGGTATACAGCACTTACTCGGTATTACCTGTATCCTCTTGGGTTTGGTTATATGCGCAGTTATGTATATAAATACTCAATGCATATATGTGTGTGTATGTATTTATACTTATAAATATATATGCTTATATACATACATGATATATATATATATATATATATATATATATATATATATATATATGTATACATACATATATATATATATACACTAACACAAGGTACCTATGAATGTGTATATATATATATATTATACCTATATACATATATATATATATATATATATATATATAAACACACGCTTATATGTGCAGCTATGTATATAGATAATATATATATATATGTGTGTGTGTGTGCATATGTATACATATATATATATATATATATATATATATATATATATATATATATATATATATATATATATATATATGTACGTGTGTGTGTATGAACATATACATATACATACTTACATACACACACATGCACATACGTATACATGCATACATATGCATCAATGAATGCATATAGCCATAAATGTAAAATATCATAAGCGGATATATTGGACATTTTTATAAATATGTGCAAAGACGTGAATGGAAAGTAAATCGATGTTTGAAAATATATTTCTCTTTATCGATAACGGTAACGAAGCGTATCAGTGCACGTGCACCTAAATATGTTCTTACGGGTGTATGTATCATCCTTGTGTATTCTTGAAAGTACGTTCTGGAGAAATACGCGTATATGTATAAATAGAAAGGTGTAAATTAGCTCCAGAATGTTTTCTTATTTTGGTACAAGGCCGCTTATTTGTCGTAGCGCAAGGCTGGTTGATTCCATCGATACTTGGACTTTGTTGGTACTTTATGTTATTGATCATGGAATGATGAAATGCCAAGTTGATCTCAACCAAATTTGAACTCAGTATGCAAAGCCACGGAAGATATAACACTTGTCATTTTTTTCTGATGTTCTAGCGATTCTACCATCTCACCGTCTTTCTGAATCGATACGTCATGGGTTCAATACCGCTGAGGTGAGTTTTTCATCCTTTTTCTGAAGGTGCATGGACTAGTGGTTAGGCTGTTGCACTCACAATCGCCAGATCACTAGTTCGATTTCCAGATCGTGTAGTGTGTTGTGTTCTTGAGCGAAACACTTCATTTCACATTGCTCACGTGCTGTTGGTGTGGGGCAGCATGTGAAAGAATTGACCCAACGTTTCCTTTGTGTGTCGTAAATGGCGAAGAAAAGAGATTATTACAGGACTTGCACCCCGACCTCGTAAAACCCTCACTGGCAGCGACTACTCAAACAGAACCATGGTTCAGAGGGTTGTCGTCTGAGTGGTGCAAAAATTGTCATCCGTCAGGAGTAAGGAATCTCCAACAAACGGCCATTGCAGTGATGCACTGTTAAATCGTATATCCCCATGCCAGTGAAGTCAAGCGCTAGTCAAATATTGGGACCGTTGGCATCGATTAATCTTCTCCTACAAATTTCAGTCCCAGTATCTATGTTAGGTGGAGGCACATGGTCTAGTGGTTAGAGCAGCGGACTCGCGGTCGAGGAATCGCGGGTTCGAATCTCAGACCAAGCGATGTTTGTTTATGAGCGAAACACCTAAGCTCCACGCGGCTCCGGCAGAAGGTAATGGGGAACTTCTGCTGACTCTTTCGCCACATCTCAATCATCATCACCATCATCATAATCATCATCATCATCATCATCATTGTTTCCTCGTCGTCCTCGTTGTCATCATCGTCACCGTCATCGTTATCGTCATCATCATCGTCGTCGTCATTGTGACCATGATCATCATCATCATTTTCGTTATTGTCATCATCATCATCATTATTGTTGTCGTCATCCTTCTCCTCCTTCTCCTCTTCCTCCACCTTCTCGTCATCATCATTGTCATCAGCAACATCGTAATCATGCGCTAACAATTTCTATTGCACAATATTTTTTTTATTTAAACTCTAACAGGAGATATTCTTTCTCTTATTCATTTACTATTTTCAGTCATAGTACTGCGGCCACTCTGGGGCACTACCCTGAGCAAAGTCTCTTTTACCGAACTGTTAAGTCACACGGAGGTAAGTAAACTGTCACAGGTTGTCAAGCTGTAGAAGAACAGATACAAAGACACTTTCATATACAATCCCTGCTTCCACGCTGTTTCCACCAACCAAAATTCCTCTCAAGGTATTGCTTGGCCTTGGGATACACTAAAACCCATTTACACAAGCTGCAGCGCCGTGGAATTGAAACTGAATTACGTTGTTGCGAAGCCAATTTGTAACCAGTTAGCCATGGTGTGCTGAAAAGTTCCTGGCTTTGGATAAAAGAAAATACAGGGGGATCAGTTAATTATGATTTTATTCAACATATTTCCC
>NC_142938.1:20056388-20061388 GCF_046866305.1 Octopus bimaculoides | reverse complement strand
GTGGTGGTGGTGGTGGAGGTGTGGTTTGGAAGTTATTGCGTTGTTGTTGATGGTGGTAGTAATAATGGTGGTGGTGGTGGTGGTGGCGGGGGTGGTGGGGTTGGGGGTTTGGGTGGTTTTGAAGGATGCATTTGTGGTGGTGGTGGTGGTGGTGGAAGTGGAGGAGTGTTTCTGATAAAGAGATGGTGGTGGTAGTGATGGTGGTAGTGGTGGTGGTAGTGGCGGTGGTGGTGGTAGTGATGGTGGTGGTGGTGGTGATGGTAGTGGCGGTGGTGGCGAAGGCTACGCTGGTGGTGGTGAAGGTGAAGATGGGAGTTTTTGTGATGGAGAGATGTTGCTGACTGTGGTGGTGGTGGTGGTGGCGGTGGTGGTGGTGATGGTGGTGGTGGTGGTGGTGGTGGTGGCGGTGGTGGTGGTGTCGGCATTAGTGGTGGTGGTGGTGGTTAATAATGGTGTTGATAAGGATCTCGTAAGGGTTATAACGATGAAAAACCTTAGGAATAATAATACGATAATGATGACGATCAGGATGATGACGACGATGATATGGAGAAGGTGGGAGAAGGTGGAGGGTAGAGGAGAAGGAAGAGGAGGGGCACACGAGAACAATATTATCAGTAGCAGAAATGTTAACAATGCGAAAGCTAAGAACTACAATATGAAACATTGGGAACAATAACAAGTACAAGGACAATAAAGAAAGCTTCTATATTAGCAATAACTACCACAACTACCGCCTCTACTGTAACGACAAAGCAACAATAACTATCAATACAACAACATGAACAACAACAACAAATCATATATGCGAGAAAATGCTATAGCTTACAAACTGATTATCTCACATAGCGATGTCACGGAGAAAACAGTCAATCCACTGTTAATTCACGGTTAAGATTATAAGATACACGAGCCATTAGGAGAAATAACACCGGACGTATTCCAGTCTTATTCTGACCTCGTCAGTGAACTAGTGTTTTCACAGTAATTTCGTTTATTATACTTGCTGTTGTTGCTGGCACTCCGTTGCTTACGACGTCCAGGGTTCCAGTTGGTCCGATCAACGGAAACAGCCTGCTCGTGAAATTAACGTGCAAGTGGCTGAGCACTCCACAGACACGTGTACCCTTAACGTAGTTCTCGGGGATATTCAGTGTGACACAGTGTGACAAGGCTGAGCCTTTGAATTACAGGCACAACAGAAACAGGAAGAAAGAGTGAGAGAAAGTTGTGGTGAAAGAGTACAGCAGGTTTCGCCACCATCCCCTGCCGGAACCTCGTGGAGCTTTAGGTGTTTTCGCTCAATAAACACTCACAACGCCTGGTCTGGGAATCAAAACCACGATCCTATGACCGCGAGTCCGCTACCCTAACCACTGGGCCATTGCGCCTCCACTACTAAGACGATAAAGAAAGAATGATTTACCAGAAATGATAGTGTTTTGTTTTGCTTTGAATTGTTTGGAAAATAAAGACTTCTGCGAAACCATCAAAATAAAGAACAATGGCTAACGTTGTAATGTCTAAAGATACAATCGTGAATGACAGATCAAACATTTCACATTGTAACTACGTGGATTTTGGTTCAATCCCACTGTGCAGCACTTTAGACAAGCTCGGACCGCCCAATATCATTTGAGTAAATTTGGAAGATAGAAGCTGGATGGGTTTATCGTATATACATATATATATATATATTTTTTTTCTCCGTGTTTTTCTCCTTGTTTTCTCCGTATTCTTTCTGTTGAAGAGCGTAGCTCGAAACGTTAAAGACTTTCTCTATTCCCGAGCGTCAAACTAATACATCCTTTTGTTGTTTACACCACCTGAAACACAAACACACTCACAAACAGTATGTATATACGTATCTATGTATACCAGGGATGATAGGTTCCAAAGACGCTATTTCGGGTCTGTAAGGAGTGACTGTGATAAGTAGCTTGCTTACCAACCACATGGTTCAGAGTTCAGTCCCACGCAGTGGCAGTGGCACCTTGGGCAAGTGTCTTCAGCTTGGGCCGACCAAAGCTTTATGAGTGGATTTGGTAGACGGAAACTGAAAGAAGCCCGTCGCATATATGTATATGTATATATTTATTTGTCTCTGTGATTGTCGGCCCACTAACGCTTGACAAACGATATTGGAGTGTTTACGTCACTGTAACCTAACTGAGCGGTTCGGCAAAAAGACTGATACAATAAGTACTAAGCTTACAAGAATAACTCCTGGGCACAATTTGTTCGACTAAAGGCGGTGCTCCAGCATGACCGCAGTCAACTGTCTGAAACAAGTAAAAGAGTAAAAGAACCTCCCAGCAGTCTCCTCATCGATGTTCTACTAAAGAGCTGATAGGGTGTCTATGTCAAACAGCGGTTATAGTGGCGCCTAAAACAATAAGCGAAAGCCTGGTAATGTGTCACCAAAACATACTCGCTCGCGAGTGACGGCTAGTTACACCTTACTTTGCTTTGCTCCATGAATATAGATAATTAACACGCACCACCACCACCACCACCACCACCACCATCATCATCATCATCACCACCACTACCACCACCACCACCACCAACACTACCATCATGTCTCTGGATATATTCCATAACTGCAAGGACACGCTTACCAAAAATGACGTAATCTATTGTTTTTTTTCTTTTTTTAATACACAAATTTTTTTTTTCTTTAGTCAATAGTAGCAGAGGTTAGCTTTCTTTATTATATTACTACAGTAGCTTATGTGTGCGTGTGTGTGTGTATGTGTGTGTGTGTGTGTGTGTGTGTGTGTGTGTGTGTGTGTGTGTGTGTGTGTGTGTGTGTGTGTGGCTAGACATTGATCTAGTGCAGCTAAAACCAGGTCTTCCGTTTCTGCCTTTAGTCCAAACCTTTTAAAGCATTGTTGGTATTCACATTGCTTTACTTCCTCCCTGTCCAGTCTTGCAGGATGATGAACACGAGGTGTGTTTCACTCTCCGACGTTTTTCGTCTTTCATACAACTTCGCGTTTTCGTTTTGATGTTCTTTGTTTTCTTTCTATATTTTGTGTATTTTCCTTTATTTTTCCCTACATACACACACACACACATACATACACACACAGAGTTTTTGTTGTTTTGTTCAAAACTATACCGTTCCCCCGCCTCACAGACTATTTAATATTAAGGTAGTACAGTTTGTTTGTTTACACACACGCTTATACTCATACATACAAGTACATACATCAACACAAATATGTCTATCTATCTATCTATCAATACCAAATTTTCAAAGCAATACACACACACACACACACACACACACACACACACATATATATATATATATATGTATGCATGTATGTATGTATGTATGTATGTGTGTATATATGTATGTATGTATGCATATGTATACATATATAAATAATATATATATATATATATATATATATATATATATATATACATATATATATATACGTGTGTGTGTATATGTGTATAAATAACATAGATATGGTTCTCTTTTTCGCTATTTTCTAATATTGCACAAACACTTTTCTATTTTTCTTGTTTCTAAGTATTTTCCAGGACCGATCATAGTTCTCACCTCCTGAGTACCATCTCCTCCTCCCCTTCTCCTTTCTCCCATTCTCTTCACCTTGTAGCCCTTGTGTGTGTGTATTAACTATAATTCTGTCTCGAACAGCATCGTCGGTATTAAGACAGTGATGAGAGCTGGTAGAAATGGTTCTGTAGTGTTGATAATTGTCTTGCAGTGTTGATAATTGTCTTGCAAAAGTTAGAGCCCTTCCTTTGACGTCCCGGTCGACTTTGCCTTTCATCCTTTCGGGATCGATAAAATAAGTACGTGTTGCGCACTCAGGTCAATGTAATCAACTTCCTCCAATCCTCGAACTTGCTGGCCTTGTGCCAAAATTTGAAACCATTATTATTTTTGTTATTATTTCATAAAGCGGCAAGCTGGTAGAATCGTTAGCACGCCGGGCAAGATGTTTAGCGCGTTACATTTTGAGTTCAAATTCCGCCGAAGTCGACCTTGCCTTTCATCTCTTCGATGAAATAAGTACCAGTTACGCACTGAGGTCGATGTAATCGATTATCCTCCCCCACGGCTCTCCCGAAATTTCAGACCTT
This sequence comes from Octopus bimaculoides, assembly GCF_046866305.1. Taxonomy (NCBI): domain Eukaryota; kingdom Metazoa; phylum Mollusca; class Cephalopoda; order Octopoda; family Octopodidae; genus Octopus; species Octopus bimaculoides. The sequence continues at coordinate 20,057,263 of NC_142938.1, read as the reverse complement.
GCGCCTATCGTAGAAAGGATTTTTTTAATACTCCGCCGAGGTCAGCTTTGCGTTTCATCTTCTCGAGATCGATAAAATAAGCACCAATTAATCACTGGAATCGATGTTATCGATTTACCCTCGCCTTCAAAATTGCTGGCCTTGTTCAAAATTTGAAACCATTATTATTATTATTATGTTCATATCAACAACAACAATAATAATAATGCTGTGTGGAAGTAGAACACCCCTATTGGTTGGCTCCTAATGGACTGTGCCACAACATAAATGGACATACGCAGAGAGCCTTCAGCGTAGTGTAAAGCCAAGAATTGCGTATTGTCGAGGGCTATTACTAGTATCTTGAGTAGAATGATTTGCAAGGACATTATTAGTATCCCGTTATATCGTACGTCGAACGTTCGAGGCAACAGATAACGAGGCAAGGAAGGAGCCTATATGCACATCCTATTATTTTCATGAAATCTAGAGTAAGGTACAATCAGTCATAACTCGCAAACGAGTATGACACAGTAGATTGTATCACGCTGTCGCTGTTAGTCTCAGGTGCCTCCGCAGATGCGAGCAGATGTAGACACACGTGGACTTTTCGGACTTGATCGAATAGAGAATCATGTTAGTGACCGCTGGATGGAGAGAAGGCTGTGCATGCATTTATAAGCATTAGATTAGACTGATACGCGTTAGATTTAAACGGCCTGGAGATGAAAATCTAAATGAAATGAAGTGCCTTACTCAAGTATACAACGTATCAACCGATCGAAGAATTGAACGCGCGTCCGTATGATTATCAGCCGAATGCCCCTAACCACTAGGCTTCATACTTCCCAAATTACTGATTATACATAAGGTAATGTAGATATAGATCCACCGCA
>NC_142938.1:20048888-20051388 GCF_046866305.1 Octopus bimaculoides | reverse complement strand
TTCTGTCTAAACTGTAGCTAAATATCACGATTCATTTTGTCCGACGCCCTAACGATTCTCTTACTCCAAGAAACAAAATTCGTCAACAATAATTCCCTCTTCTTCTGTGATATAATAGCATTTTATGACGGGTATTCTCTTTCGTTCATCGTGTTATACTCTTGTCTGTCTTGATGCTACCTCCGTTGTACTTACTGTTAAATCCAGGCCAGACTTCATTCACCAGATCTATGATCAAAACATCTTAGTCGTGAGCAACCCTGATCTCTACACTAATCCCTACGCCTAGGTTCTCCTTCGCAGGACATTGATTCTGCAATTTTTCCCCTCCTCATATACTTCCCTCAGGTGTTGTCTTACAAACGTTCAAAGAGAACATTAATACCACTGAGTTTCACTGATCGAAGAAGGCCTGCACTAACCTTAGACATTGCTCCTTCCTCTTGACCTAGCTAGCACAGAATGGCTGTGAGGAACACCTTTTAGTTTGGTCACTGGTTCATATTCTGCGTTAAATTATAATTCTTTTACTGTTTCTGAAGTAACGGCTGTTCTACGTTGAACCTGCATCATAATTATTTAAATCATTATCAAGATGTATTGAACATAGTAACATTGATTTTAAGTGAATATGATTCAAAACTGCAGCGAATTAACCAACTGAATCGGGATTATGATCCATTACACTTTGTCCTTTTCTCCCCAGGAGGTGTGAAAGTTAGTAACATGATGGTGATGGATGAATAATAACAAAATAATTTCATAGATGGATTATTATGCATACATGTTAATGCATCGATTCAGAGAAAGGTTGCCACAAAAGCACATTGTTAATAGCAATAGTAAAGTTGAATAAGGACGGCTCCAGTGACTTTGAAAGAACCAGCGGAAAACTAAGAGCAGAATGTCATCAAGAATTGATGCACCAAATGCGACGCCTTCAACCCAAATGGCCGTATTTAATGGCTGTGTTGTACGTCAATCTTCTTTTATTGGATGGGGGACTAAGTTCTCTGTAAATTGTTTTCAGGAGTCGATATTAATTGTTCGCCGCCGTGGGAAGCTATATTGTTCCTTGCGCTCACATATAATATAAATTCGTTAGAAATTTTTTTTTACATAGTTTGATGTATACATCAAAGACCTCGCGTTTGGTCAGACATAATTTTTTCAGAGTATTTTGTTTGAAAGTGAAGAAGTTACTAAAATATATTTATGAAGACGAATGTATTTGAAAAAGCCAATGGTTTAGTTTACTCGATCGAATGCCAGAATAGAAGCCTTTCGCATACAAATAATAATTCAGAGAAACAAGAATAAACATCACACGTTAGATAATTTTAATGTTTGTTGTGCAGAATCTCCACGGAATAATCTGAAGTTGTGGAAAGCCATTTTGAAGTGTAATTGGCAAAGTTCTTGCAGCAATCGCTTTCTCAAAGACACCAATGGAAACATATAATGATCAAAACGAAATATAAAGGATTACCAAATGCAAATCTCTAATGGAGTTTATCGTTAACCATTCTTTAGACAGAATTATGAGAATGGTTTTGCATATGGTAATCGATTGGGTTTTACAATCCAATCCTTGGATCAGCAAATTCTACAATACACAAGTGAATGTTGAAATATGTTCATTAATTATGTCCATGAAATATATATCTACAATCCAAGATTCGATTACTGCTAAGTTACAGAATGCAAGAGGAGAACAGCAAGATAACCAGCACAATTTTGTTTTATATTTCTCCTTGTTTTCTATCATATTTTCTTTCCGTTTTTCTTTTTCTATTTTCATTGCTATCACCTCTCACGATGTTTAGCTTTAAATATATTACATTCTGCTCTCAAAAGTCTAATTTCTTGAAAGCTCATGAAGAAAGCGGTTACAAGAAGCACCATCTTAATTAAGAATATATTAAGTTTACGTTTATTTCTTAATATGGCAAATTTTGGTCACATGACTGTGACCGCCACTAACAGAGTTCCATTTGTTTGAAACAAGACAATGCCAGACCACACATCGCAAAAATGACATTGGGGGAGCTCCAGGAGTTGGAGTTGGAAGTTCTCCATCATCCGCCATACTCACCTGATCTTGCCCCTACGGACTACCACTTCTTTCAGAATTTGGATAACATTTTGATGGGAAAAAAATTTAATTCCGACGATATTGTAAAACAGGCCTTCCAAGATTTTATTGACTCTAGATTGCCAGGCTTTTTACGCTACCATTGAGAATTCAGAAATGTATTGACAATATAGGTGCGTAGTTTGATTAATAAAACTATTCCTTGTATTTATAAAACATAAGCAAACTTTTCTTTTTCTTTTCTACAAATTTCATACTTGACGACCTAATAATAAAATACAATTTTCCCTTCACAGGAAGAAAAAGAAAAAGGAAATAAAGAATGAAATCAAGCGTTTAGAGATAATCCATTCTACTATAGGCACAAAGCCTGAAATTTTTATGAAGGGGGCCAATCGATTACAT
>NC_142938.1:20033888-20043888 GCF_046866305.1 Octopus bimaculoides | reverse complement strand
AACAAATCATATTTATAAAAAAATATTTATTATTCTGGGTTCTGGGATGGGGCTTGGGTTTTCTATCTTTCTTTTTCTTTTAATTTGTTTATTTATTTATTTATTTATTTATTTATTTGTACTTTCACTCAAATTATAATTTACGTTTATTCCGAATCATAATGTAACAGTCTATTATTTAGGCATTATTATTTTACAGCTCTTTTCTCTTTAAATCATTTTAATCAGGTTTGGTTTTTTAAATATAGAGGTCTCTAATTTGTAGTTCTCGAATTGAAATTTGACTAAACGATCTGCTATAAATTTTAATGATGGAATGGTAAAAATAACTTTGGCGTGGAAGTTGGAGAAGCAGAATTACACACGCATAAAGACACTAGAGAGGTATTATTTAATTATATACGGCGTTAGATAGATAGATAGATAGATAGATAGATAGATAGATAGATAGATAGATAGATAGATAGATAGATAGATAGATAGATAGATAGATAGATAGATAGACAGACAGATAGATAGATAGATAGATAGATAGATAGATAGATAGATAGATCAACAGTAAGGCAGATAGATAAATAGATAGAATAGCAGTTAGATGATTAGACTGACTGGTAGAAATTGAGATTCAAATACATATGTATACATCTAAATTTTGTATATAAGTATATATACATTTATATTACACTTACATACATACATACATACATACATACATACATACATACATGCTTGCATACATACATACATACATACATACATACATACATAATACATACATACATACATACATACAAACGTATACACTCACGCACACACGTTTCACAGGTCTGGTTATTGTGTTGGATGGAATCTAAAAGCTAAAATATTTGCGATAAAGTTTTCCTTCGCGTAGCCTAGCGTCGGATGACGTCATATGACTGGTTTATTGCCAACGCGTTGTGCAGGGTGTGTACTCTATAGGTGCAGTATTATAATATAATTCCGTCCTTATAAAATACGTAATTCTGTTGTATACAGAGGAGATGGTATTTTTCTAAAATGACTTCCATTTTATCATTCCACTTTTGGATGTTGTTGTGTGTAAACACACACATATTAAATCTTCTCACGAGACTTTGGTCGGCCGAGGCTATAGTAGAAGACATTTGCCCAAGGTGCCACGCAGTGGACTGAACCCGGAACCATGTGGTTGGGAAGTAAGCTTCTTTATTTCATTCTTTTTTTTTGCCATGACGGCCTTACATACAAGAAAATGGGAAAAAAAGAAAGAAGCTGCGGGCTGGACAAAAACATAATGGTATGTGTAATGAAAGGGATATATATGAATAAATGGGGCGGGGGGGGGGTAAACAGCAACACCCGCCAATTGCTTGATCCCCGAAAACATTGTTCTCTTATATGAGGCAACCAGCCTCTTACAAATGTTCATATTTTTCATGATATCTATCACTGAAGCATTTTCGCCTTTCATGCATAACCCTCCTCATCACTTGTGTGTCCGATTCCCATCAACGCTCACGCCCTCTCTAGGCACACCTCGAGTGGCGTGTCGGCGTCGCCAGGCACCACGTAAAATATTTCTCTAAAGTCATATAGCTCCTGCACTGTGTCCCACATTAAGGCCTCCACAGCTATCTGCGGAAGCCATTCGGGATCCCGCATGCAGGCCATGGTTGCTCCCTTAAGATATTTTTCTAACTCCTTTTCTATCTCCCCACCTCTGTAGAAGAAGACCAACGATTCTTCTTCCTCCGGTAAAGAGATAGACTTTTCCACCGTCGGCGGCACAATTCCCACCGGCGGTGGTTCAACATCCGTTGGTACCTTTTTCTTTTTTCCAGTGGGAGAGGAAGAGTCCTCCGGTTTACCCGGGGGACACAATTCCTCTTCCAGCTGTACATTTTTTTGAGGTTTCGGCGGGCTACTATTAATGCCCGCCATCTCTTCTTTCCTCTTTCTGTTGAGGCTACTGCCTCCTCATTTTTTTCATGCAGAGTAGGATTACTTTTTTTAATGGGTTTCTGCTCCTGGATCACCTTCGTGTCTCGGCAACAATCTTTCTTCAAATGACCAGGCTCCAGGCATCCGTGACACTTGGAAGGTCGTCCTTCGAGGATTACAGGATACCTAGCTCCTGCCATCGTCAAGTAGTCTGGAAAGACAGACTGTCATCGCTTAACTGGGTCCACAACATTAATATGGTCTTAGCCCCGACCCAGTCTGCAGATGGCAACAATTTCACATGTAACAATTTAGTGTCTCTGGTACCACCAAGTCCCCTTTCGATGGTTTCGGCCAACCAACTCTCTTTTAAACTCGGTGGCAACCCGCAGACAAAAGCTCGCTTATATTTTCTCCCACAATAAGAGGGGAGGAACAAGATTTTTCCCCCTCCAGGGGCTGACTGGCGAACTTACATCTCCGGGGTTCTAAACAGCAACCATATAGCTGCATATTTGGAACCTCTGGCGATATGCTTTATCGTCGGCATGTACTCCGCCAGCTCCTTTTCTATTTCTAGCCTAGGAAAGGGGACAATGGCATCCAAGGACTTTGAATAAGTCCTTAGAACCACCGTCCTCGTTTCCAAATCTGTCACCCATTCTTTGGGTGGGTTAATTTCCCACACCAAAACAGTGTTATTTTTTCTATTGTTTATATTTTAACTGCAAATAATAATAAGAAGAAGAAGAAAAAAGAAAACAGTTCAACAGTTCAAACGAACAATTTTCCGGCCACTAGGTACTCCAGGCCAATTGAACACGGAATCCTGCAACTGAAACGGCTTCCACAATTTTTCAAAAAGATTGGTAATAATGTTCAATTTCTTGGAGGCGGGATACGCCCGCAACACAACAATTTTCACAAAAACTATTCACTAAAAGTGAACAAAATGCTTTTGCATAATTTCACAAATAGTTCAACCACTTATCGAGTCGAGATACGCCCCCAGAAAGGAAGGCAGAACACAAGCTTGCTTCGCAAGCCTCAATACACAAAAAAAGCGGCCACCGAAAGCAGACAAAATTGTCCCAGAACAGTGAGCAATTTATTAACAAAGAATATACTATAATAAATTACTCCCAGCTCAGGAAAAAAAAAAATCACCTACCTCGCCGACCGTTCTCTGTTTTTGTTGTTCTTTTTTTTCTTTTTGGATGGAGTGCAACTGGCTGACATCCACCTTAGTCTGCTGCACGAAGAATATTAACGCTCCGATACCGGAAGTAAGCTTCTTACCACACAACTACTTGACTGCACCTATGCTGGGTAAAATCGTAATTAATTGATTCTTCTTTCTTTTATTTTACCCAAAGCATATATATATGTATACATGCAAACAGAAAGAGACCAAAGCTTTTCAAATGATGAATATCGAAGTATAAACATATAGGCGCAGGCATAGACGTGGCTGTGTGGTGGGAAGCTTGCTTCCCAACCGAATGATTCCCGGTTCAGACCTACTGCGTGACACTTTGGGCAAGTGTCTTCTGCTGTAGCCTCGGTTCGATCAAGGCCTTGAAAGTGAATTTGGTAGACGGAAACTGAAAGAAACCCGTCGTATGTATGTATATGTATTTGTTTGTGTGTCTGCGTTTGTACCCCCAGCAACGCTTGACAACCTATTTTGGTGTGCTTACGTCCCGGTAAAATAGCGGTTCGGCAAAAGAGACCGATAGAATAAGTACTAGGCTTACAAAGAATAGGTCCTGGGGTCAAATGACTGAAACAAGTAAAAGAATAAAAGAATAGCATAATATATATATATATATATATATACACATATATATATCTAACTGGCAGAGTACAAACGGCAGAGAAAATTAAAGGGAAGGGGGTAATGTGTTACAAATCCGACAACTGTGTTTATGGGTGATCGAAGATCCATCACAATGTTAGTAGACGAATTCCACCAAAATAATGGAAGCAAATAAACATTGGATAAATCAGGCCACGTCTTCAGGGCAGTAAAAAAAAAAATCTACTTATTTATAGGCGCAGGAGTGACTGCTTGATAAGTAGCTTACTTACCAACCACATGGTTCTGGGTTCAGTCCCACTACATCGCACCTTGGGCAAGCGTCTTCTACTATAGCCTGGGGCCGACCAAAGCCTTGTGAGTGGATTTGGTAGACGGAAATTGAAAGAAGCTCGTCGTATATATGTATATGTGTATATGTATGTGTGTGTATGTTTGTGTGTATGTGTTTGTCCCCCTCCCAACATCGCTTGACAACCGATGCTGGTGTGTTTACATCCCCGTAACTTAGCGATTCTCCAAAAGAGACCAATAGAATAATTACTAGACTTACAAAGAATAAGTTCTGGGGTCGATTTGCTCGACTAAAGGCGGTGCTCCAGCATGGCCGCATTCAAATGACTGAAACAAGTAAAAGATTAAAAGAGTATTTCAGATCATGATGCAGAAATCATTTTCCCCCGTAAATACATCGGAGTCTAAGTTCGAATTATTTGAGCGCTTTTTAGTGTTTCCTATACCGAGAATCTCTGGATCTCTTCTGTTGACTGTACTAACATTCATACATACATGTATACAGATATCCTACCATTCATTACCTTTTGTGGCATTGAAATGCATCAAATGACATTGTTTTGTTTTTTTCCTAGAAAAAAAAGTCTTTCAAAAATGATGGTAGCTATGCCCTTTTGAGACGTCTGTGGATATATATATATATATATATATATGTGAGTGTGTGTGTACGTATGTGTGTGTGTATGTGTTTGTGCATGTGTGTTTTTGTATGTATGTATATATATGTATATATATATGTATGTATGTATGTATATGTAGATACCATGTGTATGTAAATGTATGTACATATATACAGTATATATATATATATATATATATATATATATATATGTGTGTGTGTGTGTGTAGATATATACAGTATTTATATAAATGTACGTATATAAGGTCTCCAACTCTTTGAAACGACGGTGTTGAAATGGGGGTAGCTGATGAAGGAAAATGTTCTCTATGTGGCCTGTGTGTGTTCTGTACTCTGGTTTATTATTATTTTTTTGTCTACGTTTTGTCTGCAATGTCCTGTACCCAGATATGCACCTATATATACAGGTAGACGTAGGTATGCACATACCTGTACGTATATATGCATATACTCATTTATTATTTGTTTTATATATATATATATATATATATATATATATATATATATATATATATATATATATATATATATATATATATATGTATATATAAAACTACACAAACGCAAACGTACACATACACACATACACACACACGAATACATTCATGCACACACACATTCACACATACACACGTATATATATATATGTGTGTACAGCAGAGAGAGATACGAATATGGATACGGAGATCGATATCAACATGGAAATTTCCGAAAAGATATAACTGTAGCGTTTTATGGACAAATGTGATGTTTGCATGCGTGTGTGAATGTGTGTGTGTGTGTGTGTGTGTGTGTGTGTGTGTGCGTGTGTGGTGTGTGTGTGTGTGTGTGTATGTGTGTGTGCCTGCGTGTGTGTCTATACATAATATTAAAAAGAACATATACATTTATATTGAAGTTTATTAGAAGCTTATTAAATACGGCAGCCTTGCTGATGGTGTTGCAGTAAAGTGGTCTATTATGTAAGCATATCCATATATATATATATATATATATATATATATATATATATATATATATATATATATATATATATATATATATATATGTACATATAGATATACAGACATATATAAGTGCTTATGTAGGCACTTATATATAAATGTGTGTGTGTGTGTGTGTGTGTGTGTGTGTGTGTATGCATGATGCGTCTACATAAAGCTATAAAACTATTTACATATTCATTGACATATATACGAACACACACGTTTTTTATATAATATAAATATTACGTGTATATATTCACAAGTGACTCTTCACAAATATACATATCACCCCCCCCCCCCCTCCACACACATATATATATTCATAGATGCATATATACTTACAGAGACTACACTACACACGCACGAATATGAATATGTATGAACACTGTTTGTTTCTGAGAAGTAAGGCATATTTAAAGAGTGTATATATGTTTATATACTTATATACATACTAGTATCTATATATACATATATCTGTGTGATTATGTATATATATATATATACTCACACACACATGTATACAGGTATATATATATATATCTATATCTATCTATATATATATATATATATATATATATATATATATATATATATATATACCTGTATATATATATGTATATATACATACATAATACATATTTACATATTCATGTACATACCACTGGTGTCACCCCAGCATGGCCACAGCTTTAGGGCTGAAACACTTAACAGAATACCCACTTATATCTATATCGTAACATGGTTTCAAGTCTCCAACTAAAGATCTAGATCAAAAGAAATTTACCCTGGCTATCCATCATTCCACAAATGCTATATTAGATCTTCCTTTGCAGGCGTCAAGGTGCCTAGACTACCAATTTGGTTGATTTTGACTCCCATTACTCCTGCGTACTTCCATGGAGCGTCCGACCATCTCGATGTGTTTGGTCTCCGGGAGCAATCCTCAATGTCTCTAGTTTCCGCTTTAGTCGCTCAAGAATCAGTACACACAGAATAGACACGGGAGATCACCACATTGATGGACCGAAGTTCTGAACAGTTCCGATAGGTGGCCATTCACTCTAACCACTGAGCAGGTTTCGCTGTTTTACAGTGATCTAGCTTTTGATAAGGGGACGGAAACCGGTTGCTTTGGAGGAGAGCCACAAAACTGTGAGGGTAGACTCTGTCGACAGTATTTAATTGATCTATGTTGATCAGAGACCTACTCATATTCGATCCTTTGCCCACCCTCTCATGTATATTGCATGAGCCGCAAGTTGTCGCAGGAAGATCAGTCGGAGATGTTACATCAACAATCAAGTTACCACCTACAATCACCAGCTTCTTCGCTAAACCATCGACAACATTTTGAAAAGAACATTCAAGAAAGTTAAGAATCAAAACTTACCAATATGATACCTCTTTTCGTGACCTTCCTCTACCACCTCTCGTCAGAGAGATTTTACTTTCTGCTGTTAGTTACGGTAGATATATGCCAACAAATCACCGAAAACTACAAGCTTAAAGACAAAAATCAAATAGGGTAAATAATCAAAAGAGGCGAGTAGCTAGCCATTGTGTCCTGTACTTATGTGGCTTCTGTCAGCTTTTCACATCACACCGCTTCCAAGGTTGCGACTCGAGGTAGGCCGTTAAGATTTGCAGTTAAGTGTTATCTGGCTCATCATTTTTTCCAAATTTGAGCAAAGTACTACTGAAAAAAATCTACTTGGGATAAAGTAGCATGATCTTTATATGGTCCATGAAAGACAGAATTATAACTTTCTTTTACCCTGTCCCACCACTGCCATTTGGGCATGGAAGACAGCTTGTGCTCCTTCGTGAAAGCACCTTAGCTCTGACAACAGCTTCATACTTCAATTGTGCCGGGAAAGGTATGTTCAGATTTCAGTAACCGAATCTTGGACTTTGAAGTCTACCTAGATCGAAAGAACAGATCAAAAATATGTCTGTGTGGCCGACGTCTTTGAAATGTAAAGAACCTGTGCCATCACTATCATCTACCCTAAAGAAACTTTATTGATATATGATCTGGAGGAAACTATGTGATTTGTACCAATCAACATTGACACATTCGGAAAATCTAGTCGATACATGTCAAAGAGTTGAAAAGTCTGACCAGATTTGAAACCTAACGTCTAGTTCCACACATTTCCAAAAGTGCATTCAAGGCACCGTTCTGATCTACAATTAGCACCAAAGAGCAAGACTTCCTGGAGAAGTCTGTAGACGCCCTAAAACATGTGGTTACCCCGCACCTTTCGGAGGGTAACACGGCTACTAGTCTCAAGATATAGCCTCCGCTGTTGGTAACGTCCTGCACCAGCGAATTCTTAATGCGTCAACAAAGATATATATTGTGACTCCACTTCCCGATCCTAGACAACTTGAAGATGTATATATCTCATAAAAGTCAAATATGGCAGCGTAGACTTGAGTTTCAGAAATTGTGGTCTCGCTGATGGCCAGCATATTTGACTAGTTATTTGAAGATTGGGTGGTTGAGGGAGATGAGATGGGGCACTTACTTTATTCCTGCGGAAGGACTGGTGATTCGTCCTTCTGGTTAATTCTGGCTGTTTACACTAGTAATTCAATGATATGGATAATTCAATGCTGACAGGATGCTCCAACTACAGAGATACTACCATAATAAATTGTGATTGGGATTTGGCCGTTGTTGAAATTGACACTAATATAGGCACACGCTCACAATTTGATGGTGCGAGAGGTATTAAACACTTATGTCTATGTCAGAAACGATTATGATTTCAGTTAAATAAGCATTAGCCTTCGTTATTTAATTGAGATTGTCTCTGATGAATCAAACCCGTGGTCAAAGGCATTCCAGAGCTAATCACTCAATTATATTTTTGAAGGTATTGTATATTTCGAACTACCTTATCAAAGACACCCGTCTTTGTATAAGAGGTAGGTGTGATATGGAAGAAATTTAGCTGCTATCTCTTGTAAATGTAACTCTCTTTTGCTGGCGCCTAATTAGCACGGTTGTTGTACAAAACGATGCTGTTGAAGGTGAAGCGAAATGCTGTGATGTTCATGTATTTTTCTCTGTGTAAAATGATGTTAAATGAAGCGAGACTTGAATTAAAACGGGCTTCTATGCAAATGGTCTCTTGCCGTATAATGTTCTTCTGTATCTTAATAAGGGTCTCTGATATTGAAATAAGGTCTAAAATAATTCAGGTCGTTTCTAACACAGGCACGTGACCAGATATTTAGGGAGTGGTGTAGTCGATTTAATGGACCTTAATAAGTGAATCGTACTTTATCATATCGATCTCGAAAGGATGAAAGCCAAAGTTGGCTTTGGCGGGATCTAAGACTGGAATGTAAAGAGCCGAAACAAATACTGCAAGTCATTTTGTCCGGCACTCTAGCAATTCTAACATCCTACCACCCCTTTTCATTATTTCTAATAGAAGTGAGGCAGAATCATAAGCACGTCGGACAAAATGCTTATTAGTATTTCGTTCGTCCAAGTTTAAAGGCCGTCGAGGCCGAATTTGCATTGCATTCTTTCGGAATCGATGTAATAAATACCAGTTGGACACTGGAATCGAATTAATCGTCTCGGAATGTAGCGAACTCAAACACTTCAGAAGATAGTGTTCTACGCTCAAAGAATTCTACTAACCACTAATATTAAACACCAAGTCTATTAGAAAATAGAGCCAGATATAACATCGAAACACAAGTCTACGAATATGGCGGCACGCCAGACAGTGCAGTAGAAAACTGACCGACCGGAAGCTGTTGAAGTAACAGAATTGATGATGAGAATAGTGATTTTAAAAAATAGGCAAAATGTCATGGAATATCACATATTTTGAATGGGTACGATATAATCTATTATATCGATCCCAGTCAACTTTGCTTTTCATCCTTTCGGAGTCGATAAAATAAGAAATGGTCGAACACTGGGATCGATGTACTAAACTCACCCCTTCCCTAAAATTTCTGGCCTTGTGCCAACATTAGACGAAGTTATTATTTCTGTTGGTGAGCTGAAAGAATCGTTAAAACGACGGGAAAAGTACTTTGCAGTATTGGTTCAGGACTTTCTAAGTTTTAGGTTCAAATCCCGCAGTGATCAACTTTACCTTTCAAAATTTCGAGGCCTATCAAATAAAGTACCAGTGAAGTACCGGGGTCGGAGTATTAACAAACCCTTTATTCTCAAAAATTGCTGCGTTTCTGCCTTAAATTAGGAGCTTTCATTGCCCCTATTAATTTTATTCGGCCTCAAGTGAATATTTGATTGGAGACGGGTGTAATATAATCGATTTATATTGA
>NC_142938.1:20021388-20028888 GCF_046866305.1 Octopus bimaculoides | reverse complement strand
TACGTGTGTGTATGTATGTGTGAGTGTGTGTGTGTGTGTGCTTGTATGTATATGCATTTATACGTGTGTGTATGTGAGCGTATTTATGTGTAATCCTCAATATACAATCAACTATAGTAAGTTTAACGTAAAATTGAGTATATAATATACTATTGCAAATCATATATATACATGTATATATATAAAATAGACAGTAAAGCAATTAGAAATATTTCTCAATATAATATGCATGCACACACACATGCACTTACTCAGACACACACACGCACACACACACGCACACACACACACAAACACACACACACACACAAAACACACACACACAGCACACACTTATACACACACACTCAAACATGTATAAGCAATATACATATGTCTATATGCACGAAATGTATGTATGTATATGCATATATGTGTGTGTGCTTATGTGTGTGTCTGAAAGTGCATTAGTGTTTGCATGTATGCATGTATGTATATTTACACACACATATATATGTGTGCGTGTTTCTGTGTGTGTATGTGTTAAAGTGTGTTTGTCTATGTATGTATATGCACATATATACGCACGTTTCTGTGTGTATGTGTGTGTGTGAAAGTGTGTTTGTGAATGTTTGTATGTATGTATGTATGTATGTATGTATGTATGCATGCATGTATGTATGTTTGTAAATATGTACGCATGTATGTAATGAATTCACGTAGTGAGTGATCGAGTGAGTTAATGAGTAATCGAGTGAATGAGTGAGTGATTGACTGAATGAGTGAATGAGCGAGTAGAATAGTGAGTGAAAGCGCAATGAGACAGAGCCTGTGTTTGTTAATCAAGTTTTACATTATATATAGCAGCAGTAGACCTAAGAGTCTGCTGTCACATCGATGGCACATTCCAACAACATGCAACACATGCCATCTTCTGCTAAACACTGACTTACTGCTTTGGACCACAAAACACATATAAAACCGAGCAAGGGCGCTCTGACGCTTAACTTTTATTTTTTTTATAACATGCAAATATTTATACGCACCTAAATATTTACTACAGACAAACATACAGATACATAAACACACACACACATACACACACACACACACACACACACACACACACATACATACATACACGCAAACATACGTCTTTGTATATATCTTTTATCTTTTACTTGCTGCAATCATTTGACTGCGGCCATGCTGGGGTACCCCGCCTTCAAGAACTTTCAGTCGAATGACCCGATAGCAGTTGTTTTTTTTTTTAAAGCCTAATACCTATTCTTTCAGTTTCTTTTGCTGAACTACTAAGTTACACAGACGTAAACACACCGGTACAGGTTGTCAAGCGGAGGGAGGTAGGGGGAAAATACAGACGCACACAAATACAGACACACACAAACACACACAAACTCACGAACACGCACACACACACACACACACACACACACACACACACACACACACACACACACACACAACGGGCTTCTTTCAGTTTCCATCTACCAAATTCACTCACAAACCATTGTTTACCCAAGGCTACTGTAGAAGACATTTGCCCCAGATGCCACACAGTAAGATTGAAACTCTGGAACCATGTTGCTGGAAAGCAAACCTCTTATCATCAAGCCAGTGTGGTCAAGATGCTCATATTACAACGATATCGTCCCATGTTCAGTCCCACTGCATGATATTTGGTTGGGTGGGGGGAGTTCCTTCCTCTATAGCTCCGGGCCGATCAATAGTTTGTGGAAGGAAATTGTGTGGAAGCCCGTCATATATCGGCGTAGGAGTGGCTGTGTGGTAAGTAGCTTTCTTACCAACCATATGGTTCCGGGTTCAGTCCCACTGCGTGGCACCTTGGCCAAGTGTCTTCTACTATAGCCCCAGGCCGACCAAAGCCTTGTGAGTGGAATTGGTAGACGGAAACTGAAAGAAACCTGTTGTAAATATTTATATATATGAATGTGTGTATATGTTTGTGTGTCTGTGTTTGTTCCCCCACCATCGCTTGACAACCGATGCTGATGTGTTTACGTCCCCGTAACTTAGCGGTTCGACAAAAGAGAACGATAGAATAAGTATTAGGCTTACAAAGAATAAGTCCTGGGGTCGATTTGCTCGACTAAAGGAGGTGCTCCAGCATGGCCACAGTCAAACTGGCTGAAACAAGTAAAAGAGTAAAGAGTATATATCTGTGTGTGTGTCTGTGCTTTTTCAACCCCACCCCTCTTGACAACAGGTGTTGGTGTGTTTACATCCCTTTAACTTGGCTGTTCGGTAAAAAAAAAAAACAGATCGGTAGAAAAAGTACCAGGCATGACATAAGTACCAGAGCAGAGTCGATCTTTTCAACTATAATCTTGAAAAGGCAGTACTCTAGCATGAACACGATGCATATGACTGCAACCAACAAGAGACTGAAAGATTTATACATCACATCGTTTGCGTGTAGGTATATATCTGTGTTATATTGATATTCTCTCTTCAAAACTATTTTTTAAATAATTAAAAAAAAAACAAAAAAAAACACACGTCTACTCATGGGAGGATTCAATACTGAGAAAGGACGAGGCGGCGAGCTGGCAGAAACGTTAGCACGCCAGGCGAAATGCTTAGCGGCATTTCGTCTGTCTTTGCGTTCTGAGTTCAAATTCCGCCGAGATCGACTTTGCCTATCATCCTTTCGGGGTCGATAAATTAAGTACCAGTTACGCACTGGAGTCGATATAATTGACTTAATCCCTCTCTCTGTCCTTGTTTGTCCCCTCTATGTTTAGCCCCTTGTGGGCAATAAAGAAATAAGAAACGTTAGCACGCCAGGCGAAATGCTTAGCGGCATTTCGTCTGTGTTTACGTTCTGAGTTCAAATTCCGCCGAGGTTGACTTTGCCTTTTATCCTTGCGGGGTCGATAAATTAAGTACTAAGTGCGTACTGGAGTCGATCTAATCGACTGGACCCCTTCCCAAAATGTTGGGCCTTGTGCCTAGAGTAGAAAAGAATACTGAGAAAGTACTTAAATTTCTCGTAAAGTTTGTATTGAATGTGATGTCGAGTTTTGCCTAACTGGTTGTGCGTCCAATCTATTTGAATAAGCCTTTAGGGGATAATTGCTGTTTCAGTGAACACGAGACTATATGTCTAGAGATTATATGAGTGTATGTGTGTGTGTGTATGAATGTGCGTATATGTACGCATGTAGTATTGTGTCCATATGTGTGTGTGTGCGCACGTATATATATATATATATATATACATTTTCATTCTCCTTCTTCTTGATAATTTGCTTCTACGCAATGAAAACCGGTTAGAAAAAATCTTTATTAAATTATGCTTCCAGTTCAGCATTCTGGCTTTTTTTCATTTTCCTATTATTTCTCCACGTGCGGTTAACACAACCCCACTATTTACTGACTTATATATATATATATATATATATATATATATATATATATATATATATATATATGAATGTATGTATTATATTCATTCATAAATATACGTATATATATATATTTACATATACACATGTATATATAAATATATCTACCTCTCTATCGATTTATCTAACTATCTATCTATCTATCTACCTCTCTCTCTCTCTCTCTCCCCCTCTCTCTCTCTCTCTCTCTCTCTATATATATATATATATATATATATAAAATTTAGGACAAGAACGCAAAACATCCAGACAGTTAGATGATACACAAAAGGGACAAGAAAAACTCGGACGGGTCATTCGAAGTTTCCTTTCCTCAGTCGAGTTCCAGATTATCTCTGCAATTTCGGCCGGTCATACTCGAGATTGCTCCAATCTGGTCAACCCCAAGGTAAAACTAAGCTAAGAGCACTAGATTCCTTGTATGTATGAGTGTATGTATGTATGTATGTATGTATGTATGTATGTTTGTATGTTTGTATGTATGCATGTTTGTATGTATGTATGTACGTATGTATGTTTGTATGTATGTCTGTGCACATGCATTTGTGTGATTTGTGTGTTTGTATGCATAGAGTCGTTAGTACGTAGAACAAAATAGCATGAAATTTAGTTACCAGTCATTTGCTTCATAATACTGACCGTTCCACTCTACCAAAAATTCCGCCCCTACGTCTGTTTACGGCCTTAATATCTACAATAGATTAAAATGGCGGATGTCTGCACATTGACAACATCCGGTAACATGGCTGACAGAAAATGCGTTGAGCAACTCATATGCATTCTGATTTGATATCCCACTGGTGTCGACTTTATCTTTCGTGCTTCTTGGGAAAGGGCATTGCCAAATTAATACCAGTAGGAGCCAAATATAACGTTCATCTGACGATACTCTAGCCCTACTGCCAACGCTAATTTGCAATATTAATGAAATATTAAAATATTAGCATAAACACGTAAATGAGTTTTCTAAAAGAAACAACAGCCTAACCTCCCTCAAATGACCCTCTGTTGTCTTTAAAAAACCATGAAAGGCACATTGGATATTGCAGCTTAGGGTTAAAACCCAGTTTAAAGAATTTGGGTAGTTACTGCTGTAATGCTCTTGTGATCACCGAGTTGTTCGTCAGGCATCGACAATAAAACCGGGGCGCCCACCCGCACGTACAGACAAGTACACAGTCACCCCTCAGACACGTACGTATACATACACACATAGACTTAGGATGTCGATCATAACTCCAGAGTCATGGTCTGTGGTCATCCAGGCTGCCTGAAAAATAAACAAATATATTATAAGAGAAATACACGTATTGAATACTATAACTTTTTTTCAACTTTCACTTACAAACTGTAGCATTAGATAACATACATACGCACACACTTATATACATACCTACATACAGACATGCAGACAAGCAGACTGACTGACAGACAGACAGAGAGACAGAGAGAGAAAGAGAGAGAGATGGGTATATATGTACATATATATTTACACATCTATATATACCTACATATATATGAATATATAATAGGCGCGGGAGCGGCTGCGTGGTAAGAACCTTGCTTCTCAACCACATTGTTCTCAGTTCGGTTTCACTATGTGGCACCTTGAGCAAGTGTTTTCTACTAAATCCTCCGGCCGATTTGGTAGACGGAAACTGAAAGAAGTCCGTTGTATGTGTGTGTGTGTGTGTGTGTGTGTGTGTGTGTGTGTTTGTCCTCACCCACTATCGTTTCACAACCGATGTTGGTGTGTTTATGTAACCAATTACATAAGCAATTTATATATATATTTATATACATGTAACTAATTTATATACATTCACATGCACGCATGCACGCACGCACACATACACACATACACACACATGTACGTATTTATATGTGTGATTTTGTCTGTGTATTTATGCCTATGTATGTATATTTGAACGTGTGCGGATTTAGAGAGAGATAGGGGAGAGAAGGGATGAGATGCAGAGAGAAAATTGGAGAGAGAAATAAATAGATCATTAAAGAGAGAGAGAGAGAGGGGGGCAGAGAGAGAGAAAGAGAGAGAATGCGAGAGAAAGAGAGAGAATGAGAGAGAAAGAGAGAGAATGAGAGAGAAAGAGAGAGAATGAGAGAGAAAGAGAGGGAGAGAGAGAGATGGTATGTTCAAGATTTAATATTCGGATTATAAACGTACAATTTACAAGCGAAAATATGTTTATTATTTTAAATTTTTACCTCTGTCATTAGTGCTTCATCAAGCTATATTTATATTTGACAGAGGGCTCCATATCAGTCAAGACCAAAAAAAAAAAAAGACAAAAAAAAATAGAAACAAATGCTAATCTGTATATACTGAAATTCTGTATGTAAGGGATTATGTGGTCATAATGAACCTTTACTACGTTTCCCTTATTTGATCTTATATTTTTATAGACCTATATACAGGATGACCATGAATTATCTTTACAATTTGAAAGATTCAGGTAAAACGAAGAATAAGAATAACTTTGCAGAGCTTATCGGAAAACAGGCAAAACAATGAAAAAAAATTATTGAAAGCATCAGAACACTTCCACGTGGGGTCCCTTGCTTGCACGCAACACATTTACGCAATAAATTGTGGAAGTTGTAAAGCTAATTTATGAACACTCCGTATGAGCTCAAGTCTAGTTTGAACTCATATTCTTTCTGCCTAAAATTCTAAAATATCGGTTATCAGTTCCATCCACAGGTGCCTTTGCTAAATTTGTATCCTTGCATTAATCTTATGTAAAGAATTATACTAAGTATATATATATATATATATATGTGTGTGTGTGTGTGTGTGTGTGTGTGTGTGTGTATGTATGTATATATATGTATGTATGTATGTATTCTATTATACTTTTATTTGCTTCACTCATTTTACTGTGGCCATGCTGCAGCACTGCTTTAGAGGATTTTAGTCGAACAACTATCAACCGCACCACTTATTTTTAAAGCCTAGTACTTGTTCTATCGGTCGTTTTTGCCGAACCTCTAACTTACCGGGCCGTATAAAGGATAGTTTGATGTATGATAATATAAACCCCATATAATAAGTATATATATATATATATATATATATATAAAACGAAGGAAGACCAGAAAAAACAACAATGCGAGGTCGTGGTAAGTGCAAAGTATTAACAGATGCTCAGGGAAGGAAAGAAAGGTAAAGAATGTATATTAATGACTAAGGAACAACAATTACGTAATGAACTTAATTAGCTTACACCTATCAAATTGAATGCTTATGTACACACCACTCAGCTTCATCGAAGATTCATAAATGAAGTGCAGTTTTATTTGGGAATGCCTTTAAAGGTATAAAGCTTTTGCAGTGCACCTAAGTACTACTTGTTGGCCACGTGAGCACTGCTTGTAGGGTAGCTGAGCAATGTATAAATTAATTTGTTGTTATATGCAAAACATCACCAGAATGTAGAATCGAAATTGATGGGCAAAAGACACTTCCAGGAATATGTAGATTTACATAATTTTTCAAATAATGTGTATACAGATGGCCATAGATGGCCATGTGATGAACCCATACTCAACTAAGCGAGAAAATGGAATATACGAGAATTTATTAATCGCGACTATTGTTTCGACACATCTACCATTGATCCTTCACGGGTGGGGCACTCAATAGTTACATATATGTATATCAGTCACCTTATCATGCTGGACTGGTGAACTCTGCACATTTTTTCTCTCTCCGATTTTTTTCATTCTCTCTCCATTTTTTTCCCTCTTAACACTTTCAGTCGAAGAGCGTAGGCTCGAAACGTAAAAGACTTTTCCACTTTTCCGAGCGTTCAACTAACAAACCTGCTGATACACCTTCTTCGTCTTTCGTTTTCTGTAAATCTAAACTATATATATATATATATATATATATACACTATTAAATAGGGTTTCTAAGAACAAATATTTTATCATGCTTCAAACTACCCTTTATATGTATTCTGATACCATTGGAAACTAAACTTACGCTATGATATTCATAATATTATATTATAGATTATTACAAATATATTAGTTCAATGTTAGTTTTATT